>NC_048573.1:71370508-71643008 GCF_013265735.2 Oncorhynchus mykiss
AGGATACACAACATACAGACAACAACGTAGCATTTCCCCTATATCACCACGGAGACCAGATGGCAATGGAACAAAAAATGACTATAGTTAAGTGTTGTTCATTTCATTTCATTGCATTAATTTCTAATATCTTCCCACCCAGGGTCCAAGACAGGCCCTGACCCCATCCCCACCATTCCTTCACCTGGCCCTGATCCCAAGCCTGACACCACTACCACTAAGTCCACTACCACTACCACCACACACCCTGTGGACCCATCCCAGAGCCCCTGCCAGATTAACAAATTCGACACCATCACAGAAATTGATGGAGACCTGCACTTCTTCAAAGATGGGTGAGCAACCTTTACACTAGAAGAAAAAAAAGAAAGGTTTCTTTGCGGTTCAACACTGCAACCTTTTTTAGGGCAGTGACGTTAAATGGGTGTGTGCCCCTTTAAGAGCGCACAAGAGTTCAAATCAAATCAAATTCTATTTGTCACATGAGCCGAATACAACAGGTGTAGTAGACCTTACAGTGAAATGCTTACTTACAAGCCCTTAACCAACAATGCAGTTAATAAAATACCTAAAAAATTAAATCAATAAGAATAACAAATAATTAAAGAGCAGCAGTAAATAACAATAGCGATGCATAGATAATAACAGAGACTAGCAGCAGCACAGGGGGGGGGGGGGGGGGGATGCAAACTGTCTGGGTATCCATTTGATTAGCTGTTCAGGAGTCTTGTGGTTTGGGGGGATAGAAGCTGTTTAGAAGACCCTTGGACCTAGACTTGGCGCTCCGGTACCGCTTACTCTGCGGTAGCAGAGAGAACAGTCTATGACTAGGGTGGCTGGGATCTTGGACAATTTTTTTATGGGCAAATGGAGAGATACCCAGAGAGAGAAACAGAATAGTTATGGGCTAAGGGAGATATAACCAGAGAGAGAAACAGGATAGAGTTACGTGCTTCTACACCTGCATTGCTTGCTGTTTGGGGTTTTAGGCTGGGTTTCTGTACAGCACTTTGAGATATCAGCTGATGTACGAAGGGCTATATAAATAAATTTGATTTGATTTGATGGGCTAAGGGAGATATAACCAGAGAGAGAAGCAGGATAGAGTTAACCAGAGAGAGAAACAAGATAGAGTTATGGGCTAATGGAGAGATAACCAGAGAGAGAAACAGGAGAGAGAACCAGAGAGAGAAACAGGAGAGAGAACCAGAGAGACAAACAGGATATAGTTATGGGCTAATGGAGAGATAACCAGAGAGATAAACAGGAAGTTTACAGGATAGATTGCAACTAAAGAAGCCATGGTTCACATATTTCTCCCGCTGGAGTCCCCTCTTACTACTAAGCACAGCTACACCACAACGACCATTAGAGCTAATGAACACTTGTTGGTTCTTTCTAGAAACCATTTCTTCTAACAGTATAGCCCATTATCTTACAATGTAAATACTAGCGTTGAAATGTAGCTAAATTCATAATTGTGATGTTTTTTTTTTGCTGAATCCAATAGGCAATATTGGAGGATGTCGAGCAAGACTGATGGTGGCCTGGAGGGTCCGTTCTCCATGTCAAAGAGGTGGCCGGCTGTGCCAGTCGTCGTTGACACGGCCTTCGAGGACCTTGCGACCAAGAAAATCTACTTCTTCTCAGGTAAACAGAATATACACACACACCATTTTTTTAAATTTAACTAGGCAAGTCAGTTAAGAACAAATTCTTACTTACAATGACGGCCCAGGAACAGTGGGTTAAACTGCCTTGTTCTGGAGAAGAACAACTGATTTTTACCTTGTCAGGTTTGGGGATTCAATCTAGCAACCTTTCGGTTACTTGCCCAATGCTCTAACCACTAGGCTACCTGCTGCCCCTACACTCTAACCACTAGACTACCTGCCGCCCCTACACTCTAACCACTAGGCTACCTGCCGCCCCTACACTCTAACCACTAGGCTACCTGCTGCCCCTACACTCTAACCACTAGACTACCTGCCGCCCCTACACTCTAACCACTAGACTACCTGCCGCCCCTACACTCTAACCACTAGGCTACCTGCCGCCCCTACACTCTAACCACTAGGCTACCTGCCGCCCCTACACTCTAACCACTAGGCTACCTGCCGCCCCTACACTCAAACCACTAGGCTACCTGCCGCCCCTACACTCTAACCACTAGGCTACCTGCCGCCCCTACACTCTAACCACTAGGCTACCTGCCGCCCCTACACTCTAACCACTAGGCTACCTGCCGCCCCTACACTCTAACCACTAGGCTACCTGCCGCCCCTACACTCTAACCACTAGACTACCTGCCGCCCCTACACTCTAACCACTAGACTACCTGCCGCCCCTACACTCTAACCACTAGACTACCTGCCGCCCCTACACTCTAACCACTAGGCTACCTGCCGCCCCTACACTCTAACCACTAGGCTACCTGCCGCCCCTACACTCTAACCACTAGGCTACCTGCCGCCCCTACACTCAAACCACTAGGCTACCTGCCGCCCCTACACTCTAACCACTAGGCTACCTGCCGCCCCTACACTCTAACCACTAGGCTACCTGCCGCCCCTACACTCTAACCACTAGGCTACCTGCCGCCCCTACACTCTAACCACTAGGCTACCTGCCGCCCCTACACTCTAACCACTAGGCTACCTGCCGCCCCTACACTCTAACCACTAGGCTACCTGCCGCCCCTACACTCTAACCACTAGGCTACCTGCCGGCCCACATCACTCTAACCTTTGTCTCTGTTGTCCCACAGGCACCAGGTTCTGGGTGTATACAGGACAGAGTGTCCTGGGACCCCGCAGCATTGAGAAACTGGGCCTGTCCTCCACTGTAGAGAAGGTGGAGGGAGCACTGCAGAGAGGGAAAGGCAAGGTGCTCCTCTTCAATGGAGAGAACTACTGGAGGTGAGTCAATCCCGAGTTCACATGGGAGGACTGGGTGCTGAGATAAGGTTCTGGGTTCAAGTTTCGAAGGGATCACACGCATACTAGAAATGTATGCATTGACTGTATTGTAAATTGCTTTGGATTAAAAGTGACGGTATTGTAAATTGCTTTGGATTAGAAGTGACTGCTAAGTGGCAGAATATAATATTATTAGCTGTATCATTTCATACAGCTAAACAACCTCCAAACGTAACTGGAAGTGGATCAGAAGAACTCAATGGAGGATTAGATGTATAACTATTTAAGTGTATCTGTAGGTCTGTGTCGTAATAACCAAACCAAATGTGTCTGATTCTTACAGGCTGGATGTGGAGGGCCAGAAAATCGACACGGGATATCCTCGCTTCACAGACCTGGTCTTTGGAGGAGTTCCCCTCGATTCCCACGATGTGTTCCAATTCAAGGGTAAATATTCAACTATATTTCTCCACTCACACCCTAGGCTTTTTTTTAATAAGAAACAGCATAAGTATTGCAGCAAACTGACAAGTTTATACTTTTGATAAAGGGAATGACATGGATTAGTCCAGTTCTTAATTAAAGGGGATCCTTATTTGTAATGGGGATGCTCAGCCAGCCTCCTGTAATTGGAACCATGGCAACAAGACACTTCACACTGCTGTGTACCATCGTGTGTACTAAACACACAACACGTGAAAGAAGGTTAATCCTTGTGATTGTTTGTATTGTAGGCAACTCCTACTTCTGCCGGGATAGTTTCTACTGGCGAATGAACTCCAACAGACAGGTGGACCGTGTGGGATACGTGAAGTACGATCTCCTGAACTGCAGTGGCTCTTAACTATGGGGGCTGAAGATTGAAGAACCCTTTCAATAGGGCCTTAGAGTAGGGTCCCATATCTGTTTGTTGCCGTCTTGCCAACTTATATATTTAAATTGAAAGTAATTTAGCAGACAACTCTTATCCAGAGCGACTTGAGAATGACGGCGAATGTCTTACGGTACGGTTTGTGTTTATGCAGTACCTTTTGGAAAGTTGAAACGTCACCCCAAAGCTTGTGTTTTGTAAAATGATTGGCCACCTTCCATGTACCAACAGTAGAATGGGTACTTTTCTTCAAACGGCGTGTGAGTTAACAGGTTCCTGTCATTTAACCTAGACTAGGGTCCAGAGAGATATAACCACAGCCCTGAAATAACCACAGCTCCAGCAGAATCGATTCAAAATCTGTTGTGGCTTTCACCTGTCTCCCTGGCACAGATATTTTGGATGAGACATGAATTTATTTTTATTTATATTGCTCTTCAGTTTTATTTTTTGTGTTCAACAATACAATGTGTTTATTTAGAGTTATTTTTACATTTTTTGAACTGGCTCAAAAGCCAAGTATTTTGCACTGAATGGCACGCCATGGTCTCTCTCACTTAAGTTATTTTAGTATGTAAATCAATGTTTTGTATTAAAACAGAACTGAAAATTCAATAAACAAATAGCACTTCATTATCAGTCCTTGTCTATGTCACCATGTAGCTAGCTAATCATCTAGTGCAGCCGTCTTCCTCTCTGCTGTCAACACAATGAGGCTCCGCATAAACTACACAACAAAACTATAAACGCAACATGTAAAGTGTTGGTCCCATGTTTCATGAGCTGAAAGAAAACATCTGCGGACATTGTCCATACACACAAAAGCTTATTTCTCACATTTTGTGCATAAATTTTGACATCCGTTACTGAGCATTTCCCCTTTGCCAAGATAATGCATCCACCTGACAGGTGTGGCATATCAAGAAGCTGATTAAACACCATGATCATTACACATGTGCACCTTGTGCTGGGGACAATCAAATTTTAAATTTCTCTACCATAAGCCTCCTCAAGTCATTTTTAGAGATTTTGGCAGTACGTCCAAGCCGACCTCACAACCACAGACCGTGTGTATGACATTGTACGGGTGAGCGGTTTGCTGATGTCAACGTTGTGAACAGAGTGCCCCGTGATGGCGGTGGGGTTATGGTATGGGCAGGCATAGGCTACAGACAATAAAATTGCATTTTATCAATGGCAATTTGAATGCACAGAGATACAGTGGAAAGATCCTGAGGCCGATTGTCGTACCATTCATCCGCCGCCATCACCTCATGTTTCAGCATGATAATGCATGGCCCTATGTCGCAAGAATCTGCACACAACTCCTGGAATCTGAAAATGTCCCAGTTCTTCCATGGCCTGCATACTCAGACATGTCACCCATTGAGCATGTTTGGGATGCTCTGGATCGACAGCATGTTCCAGTTCCCGCTAATATTCAGCATCTTCACACAGCCATTGAAAAGGTGTGGGACAACATTCCACAATCAACAGCCTGATCAACTCTATGGAGATGTGCTGCGCGAGGCAAATGGTGGTCACACCAGATACTGATTGGTTCTGAGCCACGCCCCTACTTTTTTTTTGTATGTTTTCCCAGTCATGTGACATCCATAGATTAGGGTTTACGAATATATTTCAAGTGACTGATTTCCTTATATGAACTGTAACTCAGTAAAATCTTTTGAAATAGAGCTATGCCTGTTTTTTTATTTTATTCCACACAGCAGAGCCAGAGAGACTGAGCCAAACATCCAGCGTTATTAGCCACTGCCAGTATGTAAATAGATACATTGTATCATCTAACCAAACATCAAGCTACTATTTACAACTATAGTAGAACATTTTACAGCCATAACTACTGACTTTCCGAAACATTGCAGCATGTTCGCGCTACAATTAATATTGTTACTACGCCCAGCACGCCGCTCGTTGGTAAATTATCTAATACGTCTTCATCTGGAAACAATAGTCCTGTAATTTGCCATACGGTGCTCTATTGAAACTAACAAGATTTAAGACCTGCCATTAATATCATGAAAAAAAAACAAGGAGCTCATTTTAAAACAGCTTCCACTTTTCAGCAAAACAGAGAAATAAGATCCGGTCGGTCAAACAGGAAGTGAGGAGATACTGATGGCGCCCGACTAGAATGGAGGAGCAATTATCGCGTACAACTTCTTATACAGTTTTGTCGTGTCTACTAAGTCATAAACAAATTCAACTCGCAATACACAGTAAGTAAAAATCTCAAGGAATCTCGTGTTATATAGATACATTAATAAAATTTTCTTCAGGGACGGACGTTGGACGGTCTGTTTTTTTTTTACTGAGGCCCTCGAGGTCCCTCCGCCTTAGTAGGTTTTAGAATGCCTGAATGCAAAAACGTGGGCTCGCAGAGCAGGCAGGAGAGAGGGCAGCTAGGCCTGTTGAAATCCATAAAGATGGGTCGTTGCTAGCTCACACGCTGAACTCAAGTTGTGTTTAGTTAGAGTTGTCAACATACACAAATAAACAATAAGGACTGTTTGCGCTATTATTTCAACCACGAAGTATATAACTATGCCACTGACCTTGTTGCATGTTGATGTGCAACCTCACGTCAGCAGCTTTATTAGCAGGATCTGAACGGCTTGTCCGAGAGCCTTGTTGTCTTCCCAGAAAAACTACTATTACTAGTTTAGCTACTAGATAGTATATTTGCCTCTAAAGGTCACCAATGTGCTGTCTAAGCGCAAAGAAGAAGGAAACCACGTCCAGCGCAATTAACATTTACAGTTAGCGATGAAGCTAGCAAGCTCTCCAATACAGTGTTCCATCTAGTGTCAGTAATATTTACCTCTACACTGACTTCTCTAATGAACCTCAGAAATGCTACTCTACAGAAACTCCTTAAACTTATTTGCAATAATCTGCAATTCACACAATCAATATCCAATAAAAGGTACACACATTTTGTGTAAAAGCACACTAATGAAATAGTATGAAAGTTAAACTGTTATCCATCATCATGTCTCAGTCTCAATAATGTCTCTGTAGTGTGGCATTGCATCTTAGTGCTAGAGGCATCACTACAGACCCTTGTTCGATTCCAGGCTGTAACACAACCGGCCGTGATTGGGAGTCCCACCGGGGCGGTGCACAATTGGCCCAGCGTTGTGTAGGTTAGGGTTTGGCATGATGTTGACAATACCAAGGTTGTGGGTTTGATTCCCTCACACTGAACATGTGCCACTCATAAGTCCCGTGTGTCTCAGTTGGTAAAGTATGGTGTTTGCAATGCCAGGGTTGTGGCCTTGATTCCCCACTGGGGACCGGTATGAAAATGAACATACTCACTACTGTATATTGCTCTGGATAAGAGCGTCTACTAAATTACTAAAACAAAAATATTTTTTTGGGGGGAGGGAACTGATGTTCCCTCTGGGGAAAATGCAGTTCTATTCTTGAAGCTTAATGACCATATTATTTTCTATGCTAGATGGAAGGGGAGATAGAGGTGGAGAGCAGCAGTGATGTGGGTCCGTCGGGGTCCGGGATGGAGGAGCCGTCTGAGAGCGGTATGGGCATGGAGTCGTCGGAGGCCATGTCTGCAGACAGCAGCGACGCAGCGGCACCACACGCCTCACGCCACCACAGCCAGCACCGCCATGGGCACGGTCACCATGGCCAGGCCCCAGAGTCAGACTGCCATGTGGGACAAAGCTCAGAGGGTATCCCGGTAAGAACATCACCGCTATGTGAACTGTTCAGAATCCTCAAACTTTATTGCTATTCAACATCAAATCAAATTGTATTCGTTACATGCACATGCTTGGTAAACAACGGGTGTGGACTAACAGGGAAATGCTTACTTACGGGCCCTTCCCAACAATGTAGTGAAAGAAAATAGAGAAATAATAGAAAAGTAAAACATGTAATAATTGATACACAACGTGTATTTAACTTGGCTATATACACAGGGTACCAGTACAGAGTCGATGTGCAGGGATATGAGGTAAATGAGGTACATATAACTAGGAATACATTGACAGATAGTAAACAGTAGCAGCAGCGTATGTGATGAGTCACAAAAAAGTTTGTGCAAAAAGGGTCAATGCAGATAGTTAACCAAATAGCTAACCTAACAACTATTAGCAGTCTTATGGCTTTGGGGGTAGAAGCTGTTCAGGGTCCTGTTGGTTCCAGACTTGGAACCAACAGGACCAGACTTGCGGAGTCTGGAGTTCCAGACTTGCGGAGAAAACAGTCTATGACTTGGCTGAAGTCTGCAACAATTTTTAGGGCCTTCCTCTGACACCGCCAGGTATAGAGGTCCTGGATGGCAGGAAGCTCGGCCCTAGTGATGTACTGGGCCATGCGCACTACCCTCTGTAGCGCCTTGCGGTCTGATGCCGAGCAGCTGCCATACCAGGAGGTGATTCAACCAGTCACGATGCTCTCAATGGTGCAGCTGTATAACTTTTTGAGTATCTGAGGACACATGCCAAATCTTTTCAGCCTCCTGAGGGGGAATAGGCTTTGTTGTGCTTTTTTCACAACTATGTTGGTGTGTTTGGACCATGATAGATCCTACAAGAGATAAAAACTTTTCATCTGTAATGGTAATACAAGGGAAGCCTGTGTGTTTGCGATGATAATCATAATACATTTTAATAAAGCGCTTTTCAAGAATCCAAAGACTGTTCAGTGTTTGAATGGCTCGGTAGGGTCTCTGGTAATACGTTTCAGTTAGTCTCCATCTCCCCTCACGCTTGTTTCTGTGTTTCCAGGCGTTCTTACCAGAGACCAGCTCCAGTACAGACGTCACCCACCACAGAGCCACCGTCCACCTCCCGGACTCCTCCTCTGTGGCCCAGTCCACCAGCGTCTCCACCGTAACCCAGTCCATCCTGGTGTCCGGGTCGGCCCAGGTGAGCATCTCTAATATTCAAGAGCACCCTGGTTGACCCCCATAGCCAGCCTAGGTACCGGCCGGCCTAGCTGCCGTACTAGCTACCGGCCGTACTAGCTACGAGCCGTATTTGACAGGCAACAGGTGGCAGCCCACGCCGGTCAACAGGCAGAGCTAACTGAGCTAGAGATAATATTTAACACTGCTTACTGCATTGCCAAAGGCGATGGCTTTTACCAAATTCAGACTTACCCAGAAAAATTATGAATTACAAATCAACCCACTCGTATGGAAACGAGTGGTCTTCCGTTAAACATTATCGGCACCATAGCGGACACTATCCGGGAAGAGGGTTAGTGCTATCCGGGATCGTTGGGATGTCCCTACTCTAACCATAAAAGCAAGTCGTTTTTTTTTTTTTAGCTTTTAGCTAGTCTTGTGATGCATTCTACATCAAAGCTAACAACTGATGACAATTTTAAGAATAATAGGGACAGTCATTTGCAGTTAAATAAATATATTTTCTGTGCTCCTTACTTTTTGAGTGTAGTATTACACTCATATTACTCATATTACATAGTATTACACTCATATTACATAGTATTACACTCATATTACATAGTATTACATTCATATTACATAGTATTACACTCATATTACATAGTATTACACTCATATTACATAGTATTACATTCATATTACATAGTATTACACTCATATTACATAGTATTACACTCATATTACATAGTATTACACTCATATTACATAGTATTACACTCATATTACATAGTATTACATTCATATTACATAGTATTACATTCATATTACATAGTATTACATTCATATTACCTAGTATTACACTCATATTACATAGTATTACATTCATATTACATAGTATTACACTCATATTACATAGTATTACACTCATATTACATAGTATTACACTCATATTACATAGTATTACACTCATATTACATAGTATTACACTCATATTACATAGTATTACACTCATATTACATAGTATTACACTCATATTACATAGTATTACACTCATATTACATAGTATTACACTCATATTACCTAGTATTACACTCATATTACATAGTATTACACTCATATTACATAGTATTACACTCATATTACATAGTATTACACTCATATTACATAGTATTACACTCATATTACATAGTATTACACTCATATTACCTAGTATTACATTCATATTACCTAGTATTACATTCATATTACCTAGTATTACATTCATATTACCTAGTATTACATTCATATTACATAGTATTACATTCATATTACCTAGTATTACATTCATATTACCTAGTATTACATTCATATTACCTAGTATTACATTCATATTACCTAGTATTACACTCATATTACATAGTATTACACTCATATTACATAGTATTACACTCATATTACATAGTATTACATTCATATTACATAGTATTACATTCATATTACCTAGTATTACATTCATATTACCTAGTATTACACTCATATTACCTAGTATTACATTCATATTACATAGTATTACATTCATATTACCTAGTATTACACTCATATTACTCATATTACATATTATTACACTCATATTACATAGTATTACACTCATATTACATAGTATTACACTCATATTACCTAGTATTACATTCATATTACCTAGTATTACATTCATATTACCTAGTATTACATTCATATTACCTAGTATTACATTCATATTACCTAGTATTACATTCATATTACATAGTATTACACTCATATTACATAGTATTACACTCATATTACCTAGTATTACACTCATATTACATAGTATTACACTCTCCCTTGTCTTTTCTTCTTTCTTCCTAACATTGATTTGGCTAATAGTTGTGTTGAATGTCACTGACTAAGTCGCTTTGGTATAAAAAAAAAAGCGTCTGCTAAACGGCATACCGTATGTTGTATTACAGGTGACAGTCCACTCCAGTGCAGTGGTGTCAGACTGCGGGGGCATGATGGTGTCAGACTGCGGGGGCATGATGGTGTCAGACTGCACAGCCTCTACCTCCTCGGACCTGGGATCAGCCATAGACAAGATCATAGAGTCCACCATCGGACCTGACATCATGAACGGTGAGGGAATGAAAACCTTTGCCCCCCCCCCCCCAACGAAGGAAATTTGATTCCTAGTAATCATGAAAATATATATAGAACAATAGACACAAACGTAACAAACAATGTGAGTACAAATACACCATTCAGGTCAATTAAAACCTTTTTTTTTTTTAAAGGACTTGAGTTGGTGTGATTCCTTTGTGGAGAACTGACCACACACTGTAACCTGTCCATCACAGCCAATATCTATGTATCCTTGTTCTCCAGGATGTATAGCAGTGACCAGTGCAGAGGACGGAGCTGCAGAGACCAGCGAGGGGCAGTATTTAATACTACAAGGACCAGACGATGGTGAGCTTTTCTCTGAGGACTCTTTGGTATCGACTGTAGCTGTTAGGTCTTCCAAGTAGCACACTATATTACAGCAGTGGGTTTAGAGCAGTGGATCCCAAACGGGTTTAGAGCAGTGGATCCCAAACGGGTTTAGAGCAATGGTTGGTTCCCAAACGGGTTTAGAGCAGTGGTTGGTTCCCAAACGGGTTTAGAGCAGTGGTTGGTTCCCAAACGGGTTTAGAGCAGTGGATCCCAAACGGGTTTAGAGCAGTGGATCCCAAACGGGTTTAGAGCAGTGGATCCCAAACGGGTTTAGAGCAGTGGATCCCAAACGGGTTTAGAGCAATGGTTGGTTCCCAAACGGGTTTAGAGCAGTGGTTGGTTCCCAAACGGGTTTAGAGCAGTGGTTCCCAAACGGGTTTAGAGCAGTGGTTGGTTCCCAAACGGGTTTAGAGCAGTGGTTGGTTCCCAAACGGGTTTAGAGCAGTGGATCCCAAACGGGTTTAGAGCAGTGGATCCCAAACGGGTTTAGAGCAATGGTTGGTTCCCAAACGGGTTTAGAGCAGTGGTTGGTTCCCAAACGGGTTTAGAGCAGTGGTTGGTTCCCAAACGGGTTTAGAGCAGTGGTTGGTTCCCAAACGGGTTTAGAGCAGTGGTTGGTTCCCAAACGGGTTTAGAGCAGTGGTTCCCAAACTGGTTTACAGCAGTGGTTCCCAAACGGGTTTGGAGCAGTGGTTGGTTCCCAAACGGGTTTAGAGCAGTGGTTCCCAAACGGGTTTAGAGTTTGGGAACCACTGTGGCAAAGGGTCGGCAGGGGAGGGGGGGGGGTCGCAGGCGAAATTGGGTAGTGCATCATCATTTTTAACTTGTCAGAAATGTCTTCATCAACTAGCCCATGTCAGCTAACATTTTTGAGCTAGGCTTTTTAGCCTATAGATTTTGTTATAATGTTTGAGTAACTCAAGTATCACATGAACACATAATACATGGCAAAAATGTGTATATTACAGGAATTATGTTTTAAAACGGCAACATTTTATCTGCACCCCATGACACATTTGTAGAATTTAAAGAAATGAGATTTAAACCTGATACATTTTCTCTCCGCCAACAAGAAGGGTAAACAGTTTGTGTCATGAACAGTGCTTGTGCCCATACAAATAGACGTGGCGCGTGCAGGGAGGGGGCGCAGGATGTTCCCCAATGCTGGAATGGGGGGGGGGGGGTGTCTGAGTGCAATATGTTTTGGAAACTCTTATTTAGAGAACCAATGTTTCAGCAGCCAGTACGTTGTACATAGGAAAGTACATTTAGTTTTTTCTTGGGAACACAACATGCCTGTTTTCTTTCCAGGGGCCCCTATGGTAGCCCACATGTCGTCCTCGGCTCTGTCCAGCCATCACCGCATCACCATCGAGGCTCTGGGAGAGGGTCCTACCTCCACCTGTCACGACCAGGGAGACATGCAGGGTATTAAATATACAACCTATGCCAGTGTTTGGTCATTGTAAAGTTGTTTTTTTTATTTTTTAAATGTTTTATGAAAGAAAAGCTTCATAAAGACTTCAAGTGAGTGCTATCCCTTATTTGGTTGATATGTTTATGACATGCAAGATAACCTGGATCCAGACCAGCCCTCTGGGAGTCACTCTCACTCCGGCCACTACCCAGACCACGAGGACCAGGACAACCAGCCTCAGCACTCACACGCGTCCCAGTACATGGAGTGTAGCGGTGGAGATGCGGACGGACCTGATCAGGTATGAGGGACAGACTCAGTTGAGGTTTGAAAACGTACGTTTTTTTTATTTTTTTTTTAAAACTTGACCTTTTTTTAAATCATTGATTTTATTGTTCTTTATTTATGTTCTGTTTTTGATGCTTGTTTTATCTTCATCACCTTTATGACTTCTGTATTTTTTGGGGGGGGGTGAGGGTGGTATCTGTCATTCCATTGTTTTATGGTGGAGTGTGTTGTGATTTTTAAATGCATTTTAAATAAAGTTTAATTTTGTTTTAACCAGACTGGAGAGTCCTCCTCCTCGTATGTAGACGATGAGGAACCCGACCAGACACGTTCCTCCCGCTCCCTCGTCCGGTCCCGTTTCCCTGAGTACGGTATGGTCGACAACTCTGGCCAGGACCTAAGGGGGTACGTGGAGTGTAGTGGTAGCGGTGCCACCGACTCCAACCCCTCGTCCCCTGCCCGCCTACGACACACCCACTATATGGTGGACTGCAGCGCGGGGACGGGGGCGTACCTGGAGTGTGCCGGGGACGAGGAAGAGGATTCGATGCAGCACCACTCTCGGAGTCACATCGACAGCAGCAGCAGTGCTAACCATTCCCAGAATCACCAAACTATGTCTAACCACTCCCAGAGTCACCAAACCCTGCGGCAGTATGTGGAGTCCGGGGCTGCGGTTGCAGATTCAGAGCAGCCCGGTTGTTCCAACTCCCACTCTCAGAGTCACCAAACCCTGCGGCAATATATGGAGTCTGGGGCTGCAGATTCGGAACAGCCACGATGTTACCAATACCAGGCTGAGGAAGGGCAAGGAGAGGACCCAGACCAGAACCAGGACCCAGACCAGCCACAGCACTCTGACCAGCAGCAGCCTCAGCACTCACACTACATGGAAACCACCAGCAGCAGCACTGGCCCAGAAGGCGAGGGTTCCACCACAGACCACCACCACCCCCAGGCAGACACCGCAGACTCGGGCTCAGCAGATCATCCAGAGGCTATGGAGTGTTCTGAGAGCCAGCCTGGCCCTTACATCAGTAGCAGTGGAACCTATTCCTACCACCCGGAGCCTGAGATGGAAGAGGCCCCTGAACCTACATGGTCCCCCAGTTTGGAGAGGCCTTCGAGGGGAGAGGAGGAGGAGGGCGGCGTGGTGGGGGGGTCTGGGGCTCCAGTCGTGGAGGAGGGGGCTGGGAGTGGATCAGGGGTCGCCGTCCCCCACACCATGGCTGAACTGGAGGAGATGATGGAGGTGGTAATCGTTCAGCAGTTTAAGTGCAAGATGTGTCCCTACAAGAGTGTCTCCAAAGACACCCTCATCAACCACATGAGAGACAGGCACTTCAAACCCACAGGTACAGTAGCCCCATCCCACATAGAGAGAGCTGAGAGACAGGCACTTCAAACCCACAGGTACAGTAGCCCCATCCCACATAGAGAGAGCTGAGAGACAGGCACTTCAAACCCACAGGTACAGTAGCCCCATCCCACATAGAGAGAGCTGAGAGACAGGCACTTCAAACCCACAGGTACAGTAGCCCCATCCCATCTAGAGAGAACTGAGAGACAGGCACTTCAAACCCACAGGTACAGTAGCCCCATCCCACGTAGAGAGAGCTGATAGACAGGCACTTCAAACCCACAGGTACAGTAGCCCTATGACACCTAGAGAGAGCTGAGAGACAGGCACTTCAAACCCACAGGTACAGTAGCCCCATCCCACGTAGAGAGAGCTGATAGACAGGCACTTCAAACCCACAGGTACAGTAGCCCCATCTCACGTAGAGAGAGCTGAGAGACAGGCACTTCAAACCCACAGGTACAGTAGCCCCATCCCACGTAGAGAGAGCTGATAGACAGGCACTTCAAACCCACAGGTACAGTAGCCCCATCTCACGTAGAGAGAGCTGAGAGACAGGCACTTCAAACCCACAGGTACAGTAGCCCCATCCCACGTAGAGAGAGCTGATAGACAGGCACTTCAAACCCACAGGTACAGTAGCCCCATCTCACGTAGAGAGAGCTGATAGACAGGCACTTCAAACCCACAGGTACAGTAGCCCCATCTCACGTAGAGAGAGCTGAGAGACAGGCACTTCAAACCCACAGGTACAGTAGCCCCATCCCACATAGAGAGAGCTGAGAGACAGGCACTTCAAACCCACAGGTACAGTAGCCCCATCCCACATAGAGAGAGCTGAGAGACAGGCACTTCAAACCCACAGGTACAGTAGCCCCATCCCACATAGAGAGAGCTGAGAGACAGGCACTTCAAACCCACAGGTACAGTAGCCCCATCCCATCTAGAGAGAACTGAGAGACAGGCACTTCAAACCCACAGGTACAGTAGCCCCATCCCACGTAGAGAGAGCTGATAGACAGGCACTTCAAACCCACAGGTACAGTAGCCCTATGACACCTAGAGAGAGCTGAGAGACAGGCACTTCAAACCCACAGGTACAGTAGCCCCATCCCACGTAGAGAGAGCTGATAGACAGGCACTTCAAACCCACAGGTACAGTAGCCCCATCTCACGTAGAGAGAGCTGAGAGACAGGCACTTCAAACCCACAGGTACAGTAGCCCCATCTCACGTAGAGAGAGCTGATAGACAGGCACTTCAAACCCACAGGTACAGTAGCCCCATCCCACGTAGAGAGAGCTGAGAGACAGGCACTTCAAACCCACAGGTACAGTAGCCCCATCTCACGTAGAGAGAGCTGATAGACAGGCACTTCAAACCCACAGGTACAGTAGCCCCATCTCACGTAGAGAGAGCTGAGAGACAGGCACTTCAAACCCACAGGTACAGTAGCCCCATCCCACGTAGAGAGAGCTGATAGACAGGCACTTCAAACCCACAGGTACAGTAGCCCTATGACACCTAGAGAGAGCTGAGAGACAGGCACTTCAAACCCACAGGTACAGTAGCCCTATGACACCTAGAGAGAGCTGATAGACAGGCACTTCAAACCCACAGGTACAGTAGCCCCATCCCACGTAGAGAGAGCTGATAGACAGGCACTTCAAACCCACAGGTACAGTAGCCCCATCCCACATAGAGAGAGCTGATAGACAGGCACTTCAAACCCACAGGTACAGTAGCCCCATCCCACATAGAGAGAGCTGATAGACAGGCACTTCAAACCCACAGGTACAGTAGCCCTATGACACCTAGAGAGAGCTGAGAGACAGGCACTTCAAACCCACAGGTACAGTAGCCCCATCCCACATAGAGAGAGCTGATAGACAGGCACTTCAAACCCACAGGTACAGTAGCCCTATGACACCTAGAGAGAGCTGAGAGACAGAAACTAAATGAATTCGAATCGAACTTTATTGATCCTCAGCCTAATTAATTAGAATGAACCTTTTATTTATCCCCAGCTGAATTAATTGGAATTAAACGTTATTGATCCCCCAGGGAGAAAAAAAATAGACTAATACAACCCTTTATCATTTATCGAACAAGCACTCTGCCAAAGAGGAAGTTTGAATTGATTAGCTGATTGATGGTGTTTGTGTTACTTCCAGGTGGCCCCCCTCCTAAGAAGCGTGGTCGTGGTCGGCCCCGGCGTAGTGATACGTTGGCCCGTCAGCAGGCTGAGGTGAAACCAGAGCCCCAGCCTGAGGAGCCAGAGGACGATGACATCGTAGACGCTGGGGCCATCGATGACCCTGAAGGTACAGTCCTTGGAGATCCCTGTCATTTTAGATCAATTATTGTACTTTACAGAAATGCATTGTCGCTAGGCAAAAGCAGATAGTTACTCACTCACTCACTCACTCACTGATCCACTGTCATCACTTGCTCATCAACTATAGCTGTTGCTGTGACCATATTACTGCCACACCAGCAGTCATGAGTCATGCCTGCAGGAAAATTGTTAATATCTTCTTATGCACTCTGGACAGTCAAAAGTTTGGACACATCTACTCATTCCAGGGTTTTTCTTAATTTGTTTTACTATTTTCTACATTGTAGAATAATAGTGACGACATCAAAACGATGAAATAACACATATGGAATCATGTAGTAACCAAAAAAGTGTTGAGATTCTTCAAAGTAGCCACCCTTGGCCTTGATGACAGCTTTGCACACTCTTGGCATTCTTTCAACCAGCTTCATGAGGTGATTCCAGATATCTTTGGTACATTGGTCTAGCCTAAATTAAACAAATTCACAGGTAGCCTACAATTATGGTTCATCTGTATTTGAGTTTGAATAGCCTAGTAATAGGATATTCTTTTAAATATTTTCATAATTAATAGGCTGACACATTACCTTTAGCTACAGAATACAGTATCTCACCACTGGGCTCCCGAGTGGCGCGGCGGTCTAAACTGCATCTCAGTGCTAGAGGCGTCACTACAGACCCTGGTTTGATTCCAGGCTCTATTGCAACCGGCCGTGATTGGGAGTCCCATAGGGCGGCGCACAATTGGCCCAGCGTCGTCCGGGTTTGGCTGGTTTCCCAAATTAAGCACTGGAGGAACTGCAGGAACAGGTTGGCGAGCCCTTGGCATGCAGAGTTTGGGCAGAATATCACCTGTTGTGCTGCAAAATGACCAGAGTAGCCTACCCGACATGAGTGGAAAAACGTACTGGCGGAGAAGTGGCTACAATTCCATTGCTTACAGGTGACATGTATTTTTGCTCCTTCCTCTGTTCCTTCCCATTTGATAATGGGCCATTCTAAATCCAAACTAATTCTACATATTAGTAAAGACCAGATTACATTGAGAATAGTCTGATGGGTGAAAATGATGATCACTTGATGAGAGAACAGCTGTGTAGCCTGAGGCAAGGAACAAGCTTTTTTTTTTTTTTTTGACTTTCTCAACTCATGAACTGCCTTTGGTCGCATCTTGCAGCCCATATATGTGTTCATCTCTAAGACATTCTAAGGTTTGTATCATTCACAACTAAAGTTGCCAAATAACTCTGAATCTATCATATAAGACCTGTTTCAAATGACCACTTTAATGCTCAACGTAGCCACTCCAATATGCACACTCACTCCGGGATGGGAAAATATATATCCTTTCCATTTTATTAAGCTAAGTTAAATTATATTCTTCTTTATTCTAAAATAATGAAACTAATAAGCATATCTAGTCTTCTAATTGAACAAGTATACAGCCTATATCATGGGGCATAGACAGATAACATACAGTAGGCCAACTCATATTCTGTTCTCCGGAATACAAAAAATATTCATATCATGTTTCTTTAGACCTGCCTAAAATAAAACATGGATTTATTGTGATGGTTTATATTGATTTATGTATTTAGATTTATTAGACTTTTTAAAATGTAGATGTTCCAAAGGTGCACATCAGCGGCTTGTAGCCAATGAGGAGGCCTGAAGATGCTAAACGTGTTTATGCTTAATTAGCTGTCAATTACCGTGAGACTGGCAGTCTTTTCCATAACAATAACCGGCTGGGAAAAAAATGTAATGATCGCAGATCTGCGCCTAGGGGCTAGCAGTTGATTTGGGATTTACACACTCACTCTCTCTCTTCCCCCCCCCCCCCCCCCAGAGGACAGTGACTATAACCCAGCAGATGAGGACTGTAGGGGCAGACAGCCTGCTCTCCTGCGACAACCTGTCCCCCCTCCCTGCTCCTCGTCCTCCTCCACAGACCGCCCCAGGCGCAGGGTGGGACGACCCAGGAAGTTCACCTACACAGAGGGCAGCTACAACGGCAAGGGTGGGTATCATATATACTGCACAAATACTCATGCCATGCACCACCTCTGTTTTTCTGAATAATCTGTCCATTGTAATATGAAGGCTTTCTAGCTGAAAAGCTGGTGGGAAACAAACTGCAGGAAGAGAATGCCGTTTTGTCTTTCATTTGAATTATCTTATTCAATAGGTTTGCTATCAGGGCATGAACTTCTTGTTTTGGATGTATGCAGAGGCAGTAGCAGACGGGACGTCAAAGCCTAAGGGGAGTGTGGATCCTCAAGGCTCGGAGGAGGCCAGTTCCTCAGGCCTGGGAAACGGCCCAGGTCCCTTGGCCAATGGAAACACAGCGGAAGCCGGCATCAGCCAATCGGACTCTGAGAACAAAGACCCGTCGTCCAATGGGAGGCCAGAAGAGCTTTTCCCAAGGAAACGGGGTCGACCCTCCAAGCGGTTCATCAGAAAGAAGTACAAGAAGTACATGAACCGCAAGTAAGACTCAGTTTCATATTATTACTGACACCTGGAGCGGCCTTTCTCACTGAGTCCTGTCAACAGCTATATACCCTTGTTGAAGTATTGGGAGGGCCCCAACTGTACTGGAAGTGAGCTGGCAAAAATACGTTTTATTTTCAAATGGTCCTTTTCCAGCAGATGTGATGAATGCAGTGCAGGTAGCTCAGCATTTCTCTGTAGTGTGAAAAAGGTATAACATTCTGTCAATAGATGTATCTGTAGGAAGAGCTCTCGCAACCAAACCATGACCACCTCATCCCCTGCATCCTCTAGATTGGTATTATAAGAGCTCTCGCAACCAAACCATGACTACCTCATCCCCTGCATCCTCTAGATTGGTATTATAAGAGCTCTCGCAACCAAACCATGACTACCTCATCCCCTGCATCCTCTAGATTGGTATTATAAGAGCTCTCGCAACCAAACCATGACTACCTCATCCCCTGCATCCTCTAGATTGGTATTATAAGCTTGTCAGTCTTCTCTGCGTCATCCAGAGATATAAAATACTGTGTGAGCTATGAAGCTTTTAGGAACCTCTTCCCCGTCTGTTCTGTTAGGTACTGTAAGTCTCTGAAGCCGCTCCTGAGGCCTCACAGTTGTTGGATCTGCGGCTCTCGCTTCCTGTCCCAGGAGGACCTGAGGTTCCACGTTGACTCTCACCAAGGAAACGACCCAGAGTGCTTCAAATGCCTGCAGTGTAACTACCGCTGCAAACGATGGTCCTCGCTTAAGGTGAGTGGGCCGGGGCGTACAGTCAGACGATCAGCCAGTCAGACGGTCAGCCAGTCAGACGGTCAGCCGGTCAGTCAATTGTACAGTGCCTTGTACAGTTGTCATATTTTGCTGCCATAAAATGTTCTAAAACCCATTGCTCGTGTTTCTTGGCCCAGGCAAGTCTCTTCTGCTTATAAAAAGGGACTCAATAGTTTTATTTTTTTAATACCCTACAGATCTACACAACCTGGTCCATATTTTCAAAGTGAAAGAAAAATATATATATATATATTTCAATTATTATAATTTTTTAAGCACATTTTTTTTTTGTAACAAATTAGAAGCACCTTTGGTAACAAATTCTGCTGTAAGTCAATTTGAATAAGATTCGACCCACTCTGCACAACTCTTAGGGCAACATATATTCATTGTTTTTGTCAAAATCGCTCAAGCACAGTGCATTTGTTTGGGAATCATTGATGGACAACAATATTCAAATCTTGTTTATGATTTTCAAGCAGATTTAAGTCAGTACCGATACTGGACCATTCAGGAACACTCCACACCTCTTGGAAAGCCATTCTGGTGTGTCTTTGGCATTAAAATGTGTATAATTGTCCCACTGAGAAATAAACTCTATCCCAGGGTTTGGTTTTCAAAAGACTGAGGCATGTTTTCCTCTAACTTTTTACCTGGGTTTTGCTCCTTTCATATTTATTTTCATCCTGATAAACTCCCCAGAACCTGTCAGTAACAAACATACCCATAACATGATGCTGCCACCACATTACATGGAAATACAGAGGGTTTCACTCTGTGACGTGTTGGATTGGATTTATTTTTAAGCCATGTTGTCTTGCAATATTGTTGCTAACATAATTCAATTTTATTTTAAATTTGATGCATGCTTCCTTCTTTTCACAGGAACTTGGTACTGGTACTTCCTGTCCTGTACTTCCTGTATATATCCATCTTAGTTTTACTCGTTATTGTTATTCCTCGTATCACTATTTTTTTTAAATGAATAAGAAGTTTGTATCTTTATATTATTTCTAACTCATATCAATGACCTTGTTGCCATGACCTCCACCATACCTCCATGACTTCCACCATACCTCCATGACCTCCACCATACCTCCGTGACCTCCACCATACCTCCATGACCTCCACCATACCTCCATGACCTCCACCATACCTCCATGACCTCCACCATACCTCCATGACCTCCACCATACCTCCATGACCTCCACCATACCTCCATGACCTCCACCATACCTCCATGACCTCCACCATACCTCCATGACCTCCACCATACCTCCATGACCTCCACCATACCTCCATGACCTCCACCATACCTCCATGACCTCCACCATACCTCCATGACCTCCACCATACCTCCATGACCTCCACCATACCTCCATGACCTCCACCATACCTCCATGACTTCCACCATACCTCCATGACCTCCACCATACCTCCATGACCTCCACCATACCTCCATGACTTCCACCATACCTCCATGACCTCCACCATACCTCCATGACCTCCACCATACCTCCATGACCTCCACCATACCTCCATGACTTCCACCATACCTCCATGACCTCCACCATACCTCCGTGACCTCCACCATACCTCCATGACTTCCACCATACCTCCATGACCTCCACCATACCTCCATGACCTCCACCATACCTCCATGACCTCCACCATACCTCCATGACCTCCACCATACCTCCATGACCTCCACCATACCTCCATGACCTCCACCATACCTCCATGACCTCCACCATACCTCCATGACCTCCACCATACCTCCATGACCTCCACCATACCTCCATGACCTCCACCATACCTCCATGACCTCCACCATACCTCCATGACCTCCACCATACCTCCATGACCTCCACCATACCTCCATGACCTCCACCATACCTCCATGACCTCCACCATACCTCCATGACCTCCACCATACCTCCATGACCTCCACCATACCTCCATGACCTCCACCATACCTCCATGACTTCCACCATACCTCCATGACCTCCACCATACCTCCATGACCTCCACCATACCTCCATGACTTCCACCATACCTCCATGACCTCCACCATACCTCCATGACCTCCACCATACCTCCATGACCTCCACCATACCTCCATGACCTCCACCATACCTCCGTGACCTCCACCATACCTCCATGACCTCCACCATACCTCCATGACCTCCACCATACCTCCATGACCTCCACCATACCTCCGTGACCTCCACCATACCTCCCATTCTCTTTGCTGATGAAAACCAATTTGATTTTATCACACAATAATTTTTATTCACTAAAAATGTTCTGAATAATTCCAGATGAACAAATTATCTTTTAAATGTAAAAAAAAATCTAACTTTATTGTTTTCACTAGTAAGAATAATAAATAATAATAAATATTGTATATATAAAAAAAAAACTAAAAGCCAGAATCTTAAAAGGTGGGAATGAAATGGAACTTGTCAAATCCACTAGATTCCTCTGAGTTCTAAGTGAGATCATAATCAATGTGTCTGCAGCAAAGTGAGGAAATCTGTTTGTATCATCTGGTGGTTTGGTTCATCAGCCTTGTTTCTTAAGTCTATACTAGAGCTTCTTTTACCCATCTCACATTTACTGTAATATTGTCTGTGCCAGAACATATGCCTTCTACTCATCGTACAAAATACATTTGTAAGACTAGCCACCTCTAATTACCTGGCTCCATCTGCACCTTTGTTTAAGAAACTCAATATCTTGTCTATTTACGACATTAATTTTCGCCAATTATGCACTTTCCTCTATGAATATTCATACCTCCCAGACAGTTTATCTAAACCCTTCAATGGATTCTTCCAGGTTAACACAAGACACTGCGATAACCTTCACCCTCCCCACTGCCGCACCTCACATAGTCAATTCTCTATCAAATACAGAGGAACCATATTCAGAGGAACCATATTCATAGGAACCATATTCCACCAGGAGGTGTGGAGTGTTCCAGGAGTGTTCCAGGAGTTTTCCAGGAGGTGTGGAGTGTTCCAGGAGTGTTCCAGGGGGATACAGTCTGTCTTTACTTTAAATCCGTTTGAAAATCAGACACAGTTTGAATATTGCTGTCCATGAATGATTTAAAAAATAAAATGGCTGCCAAACGTGCTACCACCAAGTATTACCTCTGGGGTGTGAAGACATATGCCAGGGATCATCAACTAGATTCAGCCACAGGTCGCTACATTTTTTTGTGGGGGTGGTAATCCCTTAGATTATATTTTCTGTGCAAGGGGCGTGTAGACTTTCACTAGGCACTGTACGGCTGACTCATTCACTGACTGACTGGATTACTGACTGACTGACTGGATAACTGACTGACTGACTGGATTACTGAATAACTGATTGACTGGATTACTGAATAACTGACTGGATTACTGACTGACTGACTGGATTACTGAATAACTGACTGGATTACTGACTGACTGACTGGATTACTGACTGACTGACTGGATTACTGAATAACTGACTGACTGGATTACTGAATAACTGACTGACTGGATTACTGAATAACTGACTGGATTACTGAATAACTGACTGGATTACTGAATAACTGACTGGATTACTGAATAACTGACTGGATTACTGAATAACTGACTGACAGGATTACTGAATAACTGACTGACTGAATGGATTACTGAATAACTGGATTACTGAATAACTGACTGAATGACTGGATTACTGAATAACTGACTGTCAGGATTACTGAATAACTGACTGACTGGATTACTGAATAACTGACTGAATGACTGGATTACTGAATAACTGACTGTCAGGATTACTGAATAACTGACTGACTGGATTACTGAATAACTGACTGACTGAATAACTGACTGGATTACTGAATAACTGACTGGATTACTGAATAACTGACTGGATTACTGAATAACTGACTGACTGAATAACTGACTGGATTACTGAATAACTGACTGGATTACTGACTGTCAGGATTACTGAATAACTGACTGACTGGATTACTGAATAACTGACTGACTGAATAACTGACTGGATTACTGAATAACTGACTGGATTACTGACTGACTGGATTACTGAATAACTGACTGGATTACTGACTGACTGTACATAGCCCTCATTACAGCAGCAGGTCATTAGTCTTTATTGCAAAATAATGACTTTGATTGAAGAAACAATCATTGAATCAGTCTTCAGTTGTTCTCTTGTATCTCAGGCCTTGTCTGTTCACTGTACTTTCTGTAATAACCACAGTGGAATGGTAAGAGCCTGTTGTCTCTGCTGTGTTAACAGGAACACATGTTCAACCACCAGGGGAACAAGCCCTTCAAGTGTGAGGAGTGTGACTACAGCAGTGTGTATAAGAAGGATGTCATCAGACACTCTGCAATACACAACAAGGACAAGTATGTACACACACACACACACACACACACACACACAGGATATCATCAGACACTCTGCAATACACAACAAGGACAAGAATGTATACGGGCACACACACACACACAGGATGTGATCAGGGTACTCCGCAGTACACAACCAGGACCAGTATGTTCTCTCCTGCCACCACGTGGGCCATTCCCCTGTGAGCTCAATACAACTCGCCAGACCTACAGTACATTTACTGTTTTTTAAGATTTCACATTGATCGACTTGATCTAAAAATACATTTAAAAAATACAGTTCAATCAATCATCAACCGTAAATTATTTTTCTTCCGTTCACAGGAAAACAAAGTCTGAGTCAGTAAGTATTTCCCCCTTCTCTTTTTTTAAATCTATGAATATTCAGTTACCATAGTAAGGCTTTTCTATCCAGATCATCCCTTTATAAAAGAACCAACTATATCAGTATCCTATACGTATATACATGATGTAGTCCTATAACCTAGCTCACTACGGTAAGACACTGTTCCTCACCATGATGTAGTCCTATAACCTAGCTCACTATGGTGAGACACTGTTCCTCATCATGATGTAGTCCTATAACCTAGCTCACTACGGTAAGACACTGTTCCTCACCATGATGTAGTCCTATAACCTAGCTCACTATGGTGAGACACTGTTCCTCACCATGATGTAGTCCTATAACCTAGCTCACTACGGTAAGACAGACTGTTCCTCATCATGATGTAGTCCTATAACCTAGCTCACTACGGTAAGACACTGTTCCTCATCATGATGTAGTCCTATAACCTAGCTCACTACGGTAAGACACTGTTCCTCACCATGATGTAGTCCTATAACCTAGCTCACTATGGTAAGACACTGTTCCTCACCATGATGTAGTCCTATAACCTAGCTCACTATGGTGAGACAGACTGTTCCTCATCATGATGTAGTCCTATAACCTAGCTCACTATGGTAAGACACTGTTCCTCATCATGATGTAGTCCTATAACCTAGCTCACTACGGTAAGACAGACTGTTCCTCACCATGATGTAGTCCTATAACCTAGCTCACTACGGTAAGACAGACTGTTCCTCACCATGATGTAGTCCTATAACCTAGCTCACTACGGTAAGACAGACTGTTCCTCACCAGACAGTTGCTTCTACATCAGGTGTGTGCCACACAGACACCGACACACCACACCTGTTCTGCTCCTCCACCAGAAATAATCATTAGAACAGATTTGCCATTGCTTGCACTTGCCAGGCTTTAAAAAACATATTTTGTCAGGATCCGTCTCGTTGCTGTGGCGATTTTGCGCTACAGCCCAACTGTCATTTTAGCTGATAATTTTTTTTGGGGGGGAGGACCAATGGGGGCAATAGAATCTTATATCACAATATTTTTTGGGTACATAATCACGATAGGACAAAGGTTGACATGGCCCAACCCTACTAAGGTGTTGTCGTTCCCGTTTCCAGTGTGGTCTGTCTGACTCTCAGCTGGTATCTAAGGTGTTGTCGTTCCCGTGTCCAGTGTGGTCTGTCTGACTCACAGCTGGTATCTAAGGTGTTGTCGTTCCCGTGTCCAGTGTGGTCTGTCTGACTCACAGCTGGTATCTAAGGTGTTGTCGTTCCCGTGTCCAGTGTGGTCTGTCTGACTCACAGCTGGTATCTAAGGTGTTGTCGTTCCCGTGTCCAGTGTGGTCTGTCTGACTCACAGCTGGTATCTAAGGTGTTGTCGTTCCCGTGTCCAGTGTGGTCTGTCTGACTCACAGCTGGTATCTAAGGTGTTGTCGTTCCCGTGTCCAGTGTGGTCTGTCTGACTCACAGCTGGTATCTAAGGTGTTGTCGTTCCCGTGTCCAGTGTGGTCTGTCTGACTCACAGCTGGTATCTAAGGTGTTGTCGTTCCCGTGTCCAGTGTGGTCTGTCTGACTCACAGCTGGTATCTAAGGTGTTGTCGTTCCCGTGTCCAGTGTGGTCTGTCTGACTCACAGCTGGTATCTAAGGTGTTGTCGTTCCCGTGTCCAGTGTGGTCTGTCTGACTCACAGCTGGTATCTAAGGTGTTGTCGTTCCCGTGTCCAGTGTGGTCTGTCTGACTCACAGCTGGTATCTAAGGTGTTGTCGTTCCCGTGTCCAGTGTGGTCTGTCTGACTCACAGCTGGTATCTAAGGTGTTGTCGTTCCCGTGTCCAGTGTGGTCTGTCTGACTCTCAGCAGGTATCTAAGGTGTTGTCGTTCCCGTGTCCAGTGTGGTCTGTCTGACTCTCAGCAGGTATCTAAGGTGTTGTCGTTCCCGTGTCCAGTGTGGTCTGTCTGACTCTCAGCAGGTATCTAAGGTGTTGTCGTTCCCGTGTCCAGTGTGGTCTGTCTGACTCTCAGCAGGTATCTAAGGTGTTGTCGTTCCCGTGTCCAGTGTGCCACAGAGTCTACCCCATGCAGAAGAGACTCACTCAGCACATGAAGACACACAGTACCGAGAAACCACACATGTGTGACAAGGTAACAGCACTGAGACACACATACGCACGCTCACACACACGCATGTTCAAGAAAGTAAATTAAATGAATTCATCTTAATTATCAACTTTGTTTTTAAATGTGAACGAGGAGACCTGTGTATTATTGGAATAGTTAATCACTGTCACCATTAATCATTACAATAATCCACTCAAATCAATAATGTTTTTTGAGTTACAATCTCAGGTTTTCATTTAAAATCTTTATAAATCTCTGTATGTGCTTTGACTGCAGTGTGGGAAGTCCTTCAAGAAGAGATATACGTTCAAGATGCATCTCCTCACACACATCCAGAGTGTTGACAACAGCAGGTCAGTACAGGATGTAGTGCCATTTTCGCTAACGTAGCCCCTTAGCGGAACTTGGCCCCTTAGCGGAACTTAGCCCCTTAGCGGAACGTAGCCCCTTAGCGGAACGTAGCCCCTTAGCGGAACGTAGCCCCTTAGCGGAACGTAGCCCCTTAGCGGAACCTAACCCCTTAGCGGAACGTAGCCCCTTAGCGGAACCTAACCCCTTAGCGGAACGTAGCCCCTTAGCGGAACGTATGCCCCTTAGCGGAACGTAGCCCCTTAGCGGAACGTATGCCCCTTAGCGGAACGTAGCCCCTTAGCGGAACGTAGCCCCTTAGCGGAACGTAGCCCCTTAGCGGAACCTAACCCCTTAGCGGAACGTAGCCCCTTAGCGGAACCTAACCCCTTAGCGGAACGTAGCCCCTTAGCGGAACGTATCCCCTTAGCGGAACGAAGCCCCTTAGCGGAACGTAGCCCCTTAGCGGAACGTATCCCCTTAGCGGAACGAAGCCCCTTAGCGGAACGTAGCCCCTTAGCGGAACATAAACCTAGTCAGTCCTGTGAGGCCATGGTGGTGTTCAGTACACACTGGAGCAAAAACAATTTGCACCGTGAAAGAAAAATCTACTTCGAATTCACCCTGTTTCAAAACCTTTTTCTCCTACCATACACGACACAGTCGACATGTTTGGATTCAAGACCTGCGATCTAATGCATGTTTCTATTCCAGGTTCAAGTGTGAGTTCTGTGACTATGACTGTGACAACAAGAAGCTCTTGCTCAACCACCAGCTGTCCCACACCAACGACCGGCCCTTTAAATGTGACTACTGTAAATACTCCACCTCTAAAGAGGACTTCCTGGTCTCACACCTGGCCATCAAACACACAGGTGAGTCACCAATGATTTGATTTGGCACAGTAGCTAGCCTAGAGGCTAGCGAGACGGAGCAGTAGCCAAAAGGTTGCTGGTTCAAACCACAGGCCTAGCGTACAGTGGGAACTGAACTGCTGGTCTCTGATCTCCTGTCATTGTACCCTTGATTATGGCACTCAGCCCCTTAATTGCTCTCCTTCCAGGGGGCGCTGCACTGAGACTGACCCTGTGCCTCTCCGTGGCTAATGCATGTTTCCGTGTGTAAAACATTTCTTCCTCCCAGGAGAGAAACCGTTCTCCTGTGAGATGTGCCACTTCATGACGAAACACCGTAAGAACCTGCGTCTGCACGTCCAGTGTCGCCACCCGGAGGCGTTTGAGGAGTGGAGCGCTACGCACCCTGAGGAGCCCGTCAGGCGGAGGAGGAGACCTTTCTTCACCCAGCAACAGATAGAGGAACTCAAACAGCAACACGACGACACACCGGGCCTACAGAACACTATAGTACGTCTGGAGAGCCTGGTCCCAGATCTGTTAGGGTTGATTACAGGCATAGCCTGGTTCCAGATCTGTTAGGGTTGATTACAGGCATAGCCTGGTCCCAGATCTGTTAGGGTTGATTACAGGCATAGCCTGGTCCCAGATATGTTAGGGTTGATTACAGGCATAGCCTGGTCCCAGATCTGTTAGGGTTGATTAGATGCATAGCCTGGTCCCAGATCTGTTAGGGTTGATTACAGTCATAGCCTGGTCCCAGATCTGTTAGGGTTGATTACAGGCATAGCCTGGTCCTAGATCTGTTAGGGTTGATTAGATGCATAGCCTGGTCCCAGATCTGTTAGGGTTGATTACAGGCATAGCCTGGTCCCAGATCTGTTAGGGTTGATTAGATGCATAGCCTGGTCCCAGATCTGTTAGGGTTGATTAGATGCATAGCCTGGTCCCAGATCTGTTAGGGTTGATTAGATGCATAGCCTGGTCCCAGATCTGTTTGGGTTGATTACAGGCATAGCCTGGTCCCAGATCTGTTAGGGTTGATTAGATGCATAGCCTGGTCCCAGATCTGTTTGGGTTGATTACAGGCATAGCCTGGTCCCAGATCTGTTAGGGTTGATTACAGGCATAGCCTGGTCCCAGATCTGTTAGGGTTGATTAGATGCATAGCCTGGTCCCAGATCTGTTAGGGTTGATTACAGGCATAGCCTGGTCCCAGATCTGTTAGGGTTGATTACAGGCATAGCCTGGTCCCAGATCTGTTAGGGTTGATTACAGGCATAGCCTGGTCCCAGATCTGTTAGGGTTGATTACAGGCATAGCCTGGTCCCAGATCTGTTAGGGTTGATTACAGGCATAGCCTGGTCCCAGATCTGTTAGGGTTGATTACAGGCATAGCCTGGTCCCAGATCTGTTAGGGTTGATTACAGGCATAGCCTGGTCCCAGATCTGTTAGGGTTGATTACAGGCATAGCCTGGTCCCAGATCTGTTAGGGTTGATTACAGGCATAGCCTGGTCCCAGATCTGTTTGGGTTGATTACAGGCATAGCCTGGTCCCAGATCTGTTAGGGTTGATTACAGGCATAGCCTGGTCCCAGATCTGTTAGGGTTGATTACAGGCATAGCCTGGTCCCAGATCTGTTTGGGTTGATTACAGGCATAGCCTGGTCCCAGATCTGTTAGGGTTGATTACAGGCATAGCCTGGTCCCAGATCTGTTAGGGTTGATTAGATGCATAGCCTGGTCGATTAGCCAATTGGAAAGACATCACAAACTGATCTGTAAACAGGCTTGGTGAGCTTCTCTTGCATTTCTATGCTTTGGAATATGAACAGCTGCAGGTTCAGAATAGAAAAGCTGCAGGCCTGTGACTCTGTTTTTTTCCCCTGTGTTAGCTGGCGGTGGATCCTGACACACTACAAGCCATGCAGACAATGCAGAACGCCTCAGTCTCCCAAGATGCAATGGGAAACACCACCATCATCTACGAACAGGGTCAGTGATTCCTGCCATACAAAAGGACAGACACAAATGACATGGATGAAAAAATACCTTTTTATGGCTCAATATAAATGTATTGTCTCAACAGAAATTGATCAGTTGATCTCCTCCAAACACATTAACAACATTTGCATGTACTGTATAGTATATTGAGTGTAAGGCATGACTGAACCATGTCTGAGACTCTCTCGCCATCTCCACAGCCGGAAACTCAGACCTGTCAGCCCAGAATGCTTTGGATCTGCTGTTGAATATGAGCAACGCCAGAGAGCTGGTGGGAAACTCACTGCAGGTACTGCCCAAAGCTTTGGTTTTTACATCCTGACAAGGTTCTATCCTGCCCTCTATCTGACAATCCATGGTTAGTTGACCTATCCATGGTTAGTTGATCTATCCATGGTTAGTTGATCTATCCATGGTTAGTTGATCTATCCATGGTTAGTTGATCTATCCATGGTTAGTTGATCTATCCATGGTTAGTTGATCTATCCATGGTTAGTTGATCTATCCATGGTTAGTTGATCTATCCATGGTTAGTTGATCTATCCGTGGTTAGTTGATCTATCCGTGGTTAGTTGATCGATCCATGGTTAGTTGACCTATCCATGGTTAGTTGACCTATCCATGGTTAGTTGACCTATCCATGGTTAGTTGATCTATCCATGGTTAGTTGATCTATCCATTGGTTAGTTGATCTATCCATGGTTAGTTGATCTATCCATGGTTAGTTGATCTATCCACCCAAGGAGCAGTAGAAATGCTATGGTCTGCGTGAATAGGAATGCATCTGCATTCTGTCTATGAGCAGCCTTTCTGTCTGTTACCTCAGGTACAGGTGTTGAAGTCGTCTGACTCCAATGTTCTAGAAGCAGGCTCCTGGACGGGCGTTACCTCGGCGACAGGGGGAGGGCAAAAAGTAGTGACCTTTCACGTGTCTGAGACCGGCGAGACCCTGGTGCAGGAGGTACATTTATGACATATATTATTATATACTAGTATTATGATATTATATGCTATTATTATAGTATACTATTATAATATATTATTATATACTATTATTATAATGTATTATATTATTATTATTATTATAGTATACTATTATAATAAATTATTATATACTATTATTATAGTATACTATTATTATGATATATTATTGTATATTATATACTATTATAATATATTACTATATACTATTATTATAATACATTATTATATACTTATTACAGCATACTATTATAATAAATTATTATATACTATTATTATAGTATACTATTATTATAATATTATTGTATACTATTATGATATATTATTGTATACTATTATTATGATATATTATTATATACTATTATCACATTATTGTATACTATTATTATGATATATTATTGTATATTATTATTATTATAATATGTTATTGTATAATATTATTATGATATATTATTGTATATTATTATATACTATTATTATAATATACTATTATTATGATTTATTATTATAGTATACTATTATTATTATATACTATTATATACTAGTATTATATTTATTATTATAGTATACTATTATTATGATATACTATTATTATTATTATTTATTATATACTATTATTTTATATATTATTATATACTATTATTATTATATTATTATATACTATTATTATTATTATATTATTATATACTATTATTTTATATATTATTATATACTATTATTTTATATATTATTATATACTATTATTATGATATATTATATACTATTATTTTATATATTATTATATACTATTATTATTATATTATTATATACTATTATTTTATATATTATTATATACTATTATTATGATATATTATTGTATACTATTATTATGATATATTATTGTATACTATTATGATTTTTTGTTTATGATATGATTTATTATTATGATATACAATTATTATTATATATTATTGTGATATATTGTTGTATACTATTATGGTATATTGTTGTATACTGTTATTATTGTATATTGTTGGATACTGTTATTGTTGTATACTATTATGGTATATTGTTGTATACTGTTATTATTGTATATTGTTGGATACTGTTATTATTGTATATTGTTGGATACTGTTATTATTGTATACTATGATTGATTTATCATGGGCGTTTGATTTATCATGGGCGTTTGGTTTATCATGGGCGTTTGGTTTATCATGGGCGTTTGATTTATCATGGGCGTTTGATTTATCATGGGCGTTTGATTTATCATGGGCGTTTGATTTATCATGGGCGTTTGATTTATCATGGGCTGGACCTTTTTACTTCTAGATGACGTTGTGTGGTGTCGACTGGGTTTGTTGTCTGTTCTGTTTGTTGGTGTTCATCTTTGTTTTTCACACAATCAAAATGTTAATCACCTAAATAATGATCCATTAGGTCCAGGATGTGCAGGAGGGTTATGAGGCAGGGACCAATGAGAATGGAGAGATCACCCAGGTGGCCATCCAGGCCTATGAGGGGGCAGAAGGCTTCAGTGTGTTGGAACAGGTGGAACAAGCTACAGAGGAGATCCACAGCACCGGACCTGGGTACAGGTACAACACCATGGTCTCACCAGGGTCGTGTTTAGTAGAGCAATGTGAGAGAAAAAAAAATCCTCTGCTCTCATTGGACAAGTTCAGGAAGTTCAGGAAGCACTCCCTCGTTTTCACTGCATTCCTATGTGTGTGTGTGTGTGTTGTGTTTTCAGCAGTGGCGAGGGGAGTCCTCAGCCCATGGAAGAAGAGGAGGAGGGAACAGAAATAGTCAGAGAGAATGGAGAAAAGTACTACCTGACCTCCGGGCTAGGGGATGGGGTGCTGCAGCAGGTCGAGGTAAGCCTGAAGCGAACCACCGCATCCATAGCTCTGTCTATGAGTGGTTACATTTATCCAGTCCCGTCCCTCAGCTTTATACCAAACCATGTGGTCAGGATTGTGGCTTTTTGGTTCTGTTCGGTCGAACAGAAGATGGCTGAGAGGTCATCAGTGGAACATTTTAGTACGGTTGTACTAGACGATTTTGCCGTTCCAGACTAATTTTCATGATTGGGGTGAAATCCTGTGAACTTGGGCTAGGATCAGTACGTCGGGTCTCGTGTACTATGAACTGGTCAGGTACGCGTCGATGACGGCTGTTCCGTTCTCCAGACTTCTGTCGGCTGTCCCGATTTGTAGTACATTTTCGGACATGTCAGAAATGTTGGTGGTGCGATTTTGTAGTCTGAACAGCGTTACGACGCGCAATTGGGCAAAGGGCTACAGCCAATAGCCAATGAGCACTCAGCATGTGAGACCAAAACGACGACGGTGAAGAGGAAGTCATCATCATCATCAACAACAACTAGCAGCAGCAAGGCACCGTGTGGACTGAAGTGATGGGAGACAGACTGGTGGAGCTGTGGAGAGAACACTGCTGGCTTTTCAATATTAATATTATCCACGTCTGCCCAACCATTGGCTGGTCCATAATTTCCGCCTCTTTTTTTAGAAAATTGATTTTATTTATTTTTTATAATAATAATATAAGCAGCTCGGGAATTTCCGTGGATTTTTTTTTTTTTTCCCTCTCCCGACACCTGAGAAACGCAGGGCAGAATCAACTAGGGAGTCATGGTGTAAAGTGAGCACCCACGTCCTGGGGTTTGGGATGGGCGGAAGGAAAGATCTGGGATCAAGGAAATGTGAGCAGGTCCAAGTGGTTAAGATTTTAGAAGTCATGTAGTTTATGCCTCGTATTAGGCTGCAGAAAGCCGTCTCACCCTGGGGCATCTAGACAGAGGGAGGATATCAGAACCAAGTCCACCCCAGAAGTCTGCGTTCTGATAAGTCTCATCCTCACGCTCTCTTTCTTTCTCTCACTCTCTCTCCAGCTGAGCAGTGAGGCCCCGGGTTCTCCCTCCATGGTGGGTTCTCCCCAGCAGAACCAGCTCAACCCTAAGAGGTTCTCCTGTCGTATCTGCATGGAATCGTTCCACGGCCGCAGTGACATGGAGAACCACAAGAGGGCCCATATCGACCCATCCACCTTTAAGTGTCCCGACTGTGACTTCACTGCCTCCTCCTGGCCAGTTGTCAAGGTGGGTGGGGGGGTGTAAACTATCTTTGATCAGCTTTGAGACATTTTAATTACATGGTGAATTACTTGGTGAAATACATGGTGAATTACATGGTGAATTACATGGTAAATCTCAAAAGGGTTTTTCTTGAGGAGAAGGTCTGAGGGGCTGAAACGTTCTCCTCCAATGCCTTTTCAAAACAAGGGTAGGAGATGGGGCACGGAGGGCGGCTAGGAGATGGGGCACGGGGGGTGGCTAGGAGATGGGGCACGGGGGGTGGCTAGGAGATGGGGCACGGAGGGCGGCTAGGAGATGGGGCACGGGGGGTGGCTAGGAGATGGGGCACGGGGGGCGGCTAGGAGATGGGGCACGGAGGGCGGCTAGGAGATGGGGCACGGAGGGCGGCTAGGAGATGGGGCACGCAGGGCGGCTAGGAGATGGGGCACGGAGGGCGGCTAGGAGATGGGGCACGGAGGGCGGCTAGGAGATGGGGCACGGAGGGCGGCTAGGAGATGGGGGGCGGCTAGGAGATGGGGCACGGAGGGCGGCTAGGAGATGGGGAATGGAGGGCGGCTAGGAGATGGGGCACAGAGGGCGGCTAGGAGATGGGGCACGGGGGGCGGCTAGGAGATGGGGCACGGAGGGCGGCTAGGAGACGGGGGCGGCTAGGAGATGGGGCACGGGGGGCGGCTAGGAGATGGGGCACGGAGGGCGGCTAGGAGATGGGGCACGGGGGGTGGCTAGGAGATGGGGCACGGAGGGCGGCTAGGAGATGGGGCACGGGGGGTGGCTAGGAGATGGGGCACGGAGGGCGGCTAGGAGATGGGGCTCGGAGGGCGGCTAGGAGATGGGGCACGGGGGGCGGCTAGGAGACTGGGCACGGGGGGCGGCTAGGAGACTGGGCACGGGGGGCGGCTAGGAGACTGGGCACGGGGGGCGCCTAGGAGACTGGGCACGGGGGGCGCCTAGGAGACTGGGCACGGGGGGCGGCTAGGAGATGGGGGGAGGCTAGGACATGGGGCACGAGGGAAGACTTTTGACAGTCACCACATAAATAGAGGTTGAATGTATCGTTTACAGCCTGTAAAGGCAGCGTTGATCTTGTCCTGATCTACAACTACTTCCAAAGCATTTCAACACATGGTTGTCCCATTCCTTTCCCCAGACCCACATGGTCATGCATGCCTACCTGAGACCTCACAAGTGTCCCAGCTGCAGCTTTGCCTCCAAGAACAAGAAGGATCTGAGGAGACACATGATGACGCATACCAACGAGAAGCCCTTCACCTGCCAGATCTGTGGACAGAGGTATGTACCCAAAGACAGTCAGATTGCAGATTTCTCTTGTTCTATTAAGATTTATACATACAGTGCACTGAAGCAATTCCCTACACAAAGGCATTGATTGGTGTAAACATAAGCTAAAGCAGTGATGACACTGGTGTGTCCTGAGAAACTATGAGGTGTGCCTTGAGGAACTATGAGGTGTGTCCTGAGAAACTATGAGGTGTGCCTTGAGGAACTATGAGGTGTGCCTTGAGGAACTATGAGGTGTGCCTTGAGGAACTATGAGGTGTGCCTTGAGGAACTATGAGGTGTGCCTTGAGGAACTATGAGGTGTGTCCTGAGGAACTATGAGGTGTGCCTTGAGGAACTATGAGGTGTGCTCTGACACTTTCCCTAATCTGAACACTCACTTATGAATGGTTAACTTTTTATTAAGGAGAACCAGTGACACTGGAAGGAAAAATCCCGCCCAGAATAGCCAGGCACACGTGTGAGAGGCTGTTCCATTTTGTATCATTTGAGGGGCGCGCATCACGAGTCAAGTAATTTTGTATAATTTTTACTTCGCCTGTAAGAACCATTAGCACAGGCAAGTCTGATTTTAGGTTTAGCTGTGCCAGCTAATCAAATAAATGTATTCATCACGGTGGGACCATTTTACGAAGCAGAAAGCCGCTCGTCTCAAGCCCAAATCGTTGAAAAATAAAGACCCATGCATATCAAGTTATTATATTGCGTATTCGCCGGACGCTCTTAAAGGGGTACACACAAATTAATCATCATGAGTAAGGAGCTATAACAATAGTTCAAATCAACACTACTTAATCTATTTAAAAATTTTAAAAAATGTAAAGTTTGTACTGAAGAAGTGATGATTTGCAGTATAGATCAGATGAGATGGAGGGCATTACCACTAAATAAATGACTGTGTCACAGTTCCAAAGGGTATGGGAACCACTGGGCTAGAGAAAGGTTCCGCCATATTTCTTACACCAGTCCTTTCCTTTTTTTAAAACATTTTTATTTTTTTTTTATTCATGAGGGGATGTGAAAAAGTGCACACTTGGAGCAGAAGGGTAGAGAATGGTGACTCATGATTTAGTGAAATATCCATGTTATTCTTTCAGGTTTAATCGCAACGGCCACCTCAAGTTCCATATGGAGCGACTCCACAGCCAGGACCCTCCGACAAAGAAGAGCCGCTCTGGAGCAGGCTCCCAGCAGACCATCATAGTTAACAATGACGAGGAGGCTCTCGTCACGCTACAGTGTAAGGGAACCATACTTAAGAGCCTACACACTAGCACACACACACACACACACACACACAGATCGTTTCACTGGTTGAATATGTCAATCTCCATCCATACCATCTGACAGTCTGGTTGATATACTGTACACACACCCTAGGGCAGTACACATAGCTCCCCCAAAGGTGGTTTTGAAATGCTCACATTTTAATGTTATTCTATGGTAGACATTAGCCTATTGTCTGACCTGGTCTTTGTCCCTGTGTGTCTCCAGCAGCTCTGCAGGCAGGACAGACTATCAGCCCAGAGCAGCTACAACAGGCCTTGGGTCAGGACCACATCATAGTGTCCCAGGAACAAGCCTTGGGTCAGGACCACATCATAATGTCCCAGGAACAAACCTTGGGTCAGGACCACATCATCATGTCCCAGGAACAAACATTGGGTCAGGACCACATCATAGTGTCCCAGGAACAAGGCCTGGAAGACCAAGAGGAGGCCACGTACATTCAGCAGATCACCACAGTGGACGGACAGACGTTACAGTACATGACAGGAGACAACCAGGTGACTGATGTACACTGTAGATCAGGGGTGTCAAACTGGGGCCGTGATGTACACAGTAGATCAGGGGTGTCAAACTGGGGCCGTGATGTACACTGTAGATCAGGGGTGTCAAACTGGGGCCGTGATGTACACTGTAGATCAGGGGTGTCAAACTGGGGAGGGGGGGGGTCAACAAGGTCCAGGAGGTCTTCAACGAGGTCCAGGAGACCGCACTGAAAATCGGTTATATTTTCTCGCCACTAAAATTTGATAAAAAGTCCTCTATCCAGTACTTTAGAATTTTCAATGTTCCATGACTATCTATCTTTCATTTCTGTGATTTATTTGTGAGCTGAACACAGTCAATAAACTGTATGAATGTGTAGATCCATCATATTTTATGAACAGTTTTAGAGTATTTTAAAGTAATATTGAGTTTATTATAATTTTTTACTCAAACCAACCGCGGGCCGGATTGGACCCCCTGTCGTACTGGATGTTTGATACCCCTGCTGTAGATAGAGCTATATCTAGATACCAGAGGTGGCTAGTGGATAGAGATATAGGAGGACGGTCACATGGTTTCCATGTGTTCGATATCTTTCCACCCGTTCCATTCTAGCCACTACAATGAGCCCGTCCTCCTATACTTCTACCCACCAGCCTCCTCTGCTAGATACATACAGTAGATTCCTTTACAAATGGAGCTAGATATGACTACTTACAGTGTATTCGGGAAGGATTCAGACCTCTTGACTTCTTCCACATTTTGTTACTTTACAGCCTTATTCTAAAATGGACCAAAACATTTTAATTCCTCATCAATCTACTAGACACAATACGTCATAATGGCAAAGCGAAAACAGAAATACCTTACTTACATAACTATTCAGACCCTTTGCTATGAGACTTGAAATTGAGCTCAGGTGCATCCTGTTTATTTATTATGGGGTATTGTGATGTCATTATGGGGTATTGTGATGTCATTATGGGGCATCGTTTGTAGATTGACGAGGAGTAATTATTTATTTCATCTGTTTTAGAATCAGGCTGAAACGTAACAAAATGTGGAAAAAGTCGAGGGGTCTGAATAATTTCCGAAGACACTGTAACAGTATGATACAGAGACGGGACAGACAGTGACAATCTAATTCTCCTCCTTTGCCCTCCCAGGTCTAGTTCTCCTCCTTTGCCCTCCCAGGTCTAGTTCTCCTCCTTCGCCCTCCCAGGTCTAGTTCTCCTCCTTCGCCCTCCCAGGTCTAGTTCTCCTCCTTTGCCCTCCCAGGTCTAGTTCTCCTCCTTTGCCCTCCCAGGTCTAGTTCTCCTCCTTCGCCCTCCCAGGTCTAGTTCTCCTCCTTCGCCCTCCCAGGTCTAGTTCTCCTCCTTCGCCCTCCCAGGTCTAGTTCTCCTCCTTCGCCCTCCCAGGTCTAGTTCTCCTCCTTCGCCCTCCCAGGTCTAGTTCTCCTCCTTCGCCCTCCCAGGTCTAGTTCTCGTCCTTCGCCCTCCCAGGTCTAGTTCTCCTCCTTCGCCCGCCCAGGTCTAGTTCTCCTCCTTCGCCCGTCCAGGTCTAGTTCTCCTCCTTCGCCCGCCCAGGTCTAGTTCTCCTCCTTCGCCCTCCCAGGTCTAGTTCTCCTCCTTCGCCCGCCCAGGTCTAGTTCTCCTCCTTCGCCCACCCAGGTCTAGTTCTCCTCCTTCGCCCTCCCAGGTCTAGTTCTCCTCCTTCGCCCTCCCAGGTCTAGTTCTCGTCCTTCGCCCTCCCAGGTCTAGTTCTCCTCTTTCGCCCTCCCAGGTCTAGTTCTCCTCTTTCGCCCTCCCAGGTCTAGTTCTCCTCTTTCGCCCTCCCAGGTCTTGTTCTCCTCTTTCGCCCTCCCAGGTCTAGTTCTCCTCCTTCGCCCTCCCAGGTCTAGTTCTCCTCCTTCGCCCTCCCAGGTCTAGTTCTCCTCCTTCGCCCTCCCAGGTCTAGTTCTCCTCCTTCGCCCTCCCAGGTCTAGTTCTCCTCCTTCGCCCTCCCAGGTCTAGTTCTCCTCCTTCGCTCTCCCAGGTCTAGTTCTCCTCCTTCGCCCTCCCAGGTCTAGTTCTCCTCCTTCGCCCTCCCAGGTCTAGTTCTCCTCCTTCGCTCTCCCAGGTCTAGTTCTCCTCCTTCGCCCTCCCAGGTCTAGTTCTCCTCCTTCGCCCTCCCAGGTCTAGTTCTCCTCCTTCGCTCTCCCAGGTCTAGTTCTCCTCCTTCGCCCTCCCACGTCTAGTTCTCCTCCTTCGCCCTCCCACGTCTAGTTCTCCTCCTTCGCTCTCCCAGGTCTAGTTCTCCTCCTTCGCCCTCCCAGGTCTAGTTCTCCTCCTTCGCCCTCCCAGGTCTAGTTCTCCTCCTTCGCCCTCCCAGGTCTAGTTCTCCTCCTTCGCCCTCCCAGGTCTAGTTCTCCTCCTTCGCCCTCCCAGGTCTAGTTCTCCTCCTTCGCCCTCCCAGGTCTAGTTCTCCTCCTTCGCCCTCCCAGGTCTAGTTCTCCTCCTTCGCCCTCCCAGGTCTAGTTCTCCTCCTTCGCCCTCCCAGGTCTAGTTCTCCTCCTTCGCTCTCCCAGGTCTAGTTCTCCTCCTTCGCCCTCCCAGGTCTAGTTCTCCTCCTTCGCCCTCCCAGGTCTAGTTCTCCTCCTTCACTCTCCCAGGTCTAGTTCTCCTCCTTCGCCCTCCCAGGTCTAGTTCTCCTCCTTCGCCCTCACAGGTCTAGTTCTCCTCCTTTGCTCTCCCAGGTCTAGTTCTCCTCCTTCGCCCTCCCAGGTCTAGTTCTCCTCCTTCGCCCTCCCAGGTCTAGTTCTCCTCCTTCGCCCTCCCAGGTCTAGTTCTCCTCCTTCGCCCTCCCAGGTCTAGTTCTCCTCCTTCGCCCTCCCAGGTCTAGTTCTCCTCCTTCGCGCTCACAGGTCTAGTTCTCCTCCTTTGCCCTCCCAGGTCTAGTTCTCCTCCTTTGCCCTCCCAGGTCTAAATCCCCTCCTTCGCCCTCCCAGGTCTAGTTCTCCTCCTTCCCCCTCCCAGGTCTAGTTCTCCTCCTTCGCTCTCCCAGGTCTAGTTCTCCTCCTTCGCCCTCCCAGGTCTAGTTCTCCTCCTTCGCCCTCCCAGGTCTAGTTCTCCTCCTTCGCCCTCCCAGGTCTAGTTCTCCTCCTTCGCCCTCCCAGGTCTAGTTCTCCTCCTTCGCCCTCCCAGGTCTAGTTCTCCTCCTTCGCCCTCCCAGGTCTAGTTCTCCTCCTTCGCGCTCACAGGTCTAGTTCTCCTCCTTCGCCCGTCCAGGTCTAGTTCTCCTCCTTTGCCCTCCCAGGTCTAGTTCTCCTCCTTTGCCCTCCCAGGTCTAAATCCCCTCCTTCGCCCTCCCAGGTCTAGTTCTCCTCCTTCCCCCTCCCAGGTCTAGTTCTCCTCCTTCGCTCTCCCAGGTCTAGTTCTCCTCCTTCGCCCTCCCAGGTCTAGTTCTCCTCCTTCGCTCTCCCAGGTCTAGTTCTCCTCCTTCGCCCTCCCAGGTCTAGTTCTCCTCCTTCGCCCTCCCAGGTCTAGTTCTCCTCCTTCGCCCTCCCAGGTCTAGTTCTCCTCCTTCGCCCTCACAGGTCTAGTTCTCCTCCTTCGCCCTCACAGGTCTAGTTCTCCTCCTTCGCCCTCCCAGATCGAGTTCTCCTCCTTCTCGCTCCCAGGTCTAATTCTCCTCCTTCGCCCTCCCAGGTCCAGTATATCATCTCTCAGGATGGAGTCCAACACTTCCTACCTCAGGAGTACGTGGTGCTATCAGACGGGAACCACATCCAGATGTCAGATGGCCAGATCATCCAGTATGAGCATGATGGGGCCTTCCTGCAGGAGCAACAGGTGAGGGAGAGAGGACCCCCAAAAACAAAATGACTCAATCCAGAATAAATATTTATTTTAGTATAATTATGTAATGGAAAGGTGCTATACAGTGCCTTCGGAAAGTATTCAGACCACTTGACTTTTTTCAAATTTTGTGACGTTACAGCCTTATTCTAAAATGGATTAAATAAATAAAATATCAATCTACACATAATAGCCCATAATGACAAAGTGAAAACAGGTTTTTAGATTTTTTTGCAAATGTATAAAAAAATTCAGACCCTTTGCTATGAGACACGAAATTGAGCTCAGGTGCATCCTGTTTCCATTGATCATCCTTGAGATGTTTCTACAACTTGATTGGAGTCCACCTGTGGTAAATTCAATTGATTGGACATGATTTGGAAAGGCACACACCTGTCTATATAAGGTCCCATAGTTGACAGTGAATGTTAGAGCAAAAACCAAGCCATGAGGTCGAAGGAATTGTCCGTAGATCTCCGAGAAAGAAAGGATTGTGTCGAGGCACAGATCTGGGGAAGGGTACCAAAACATTTCTGCAGCATTGAAGGTCCCAAGAACACAGTGGCCTCCATCATTCTTAAATGGAGTTTGGAACCACTAAGACTCTTCCTACATTTGGCCGCCCAGCCAAACTGAGCAATCAGGGGAGAAGGACCTTGGTCAGGGTGACCAAGAACCTGATGGTCACTCTGACAGAACTCTAGAGTTCCTCTGTGGAGATGGGAGAACCTTCCAGAAGGACAACCATCTCTGCAGCACTCCACCAATCAGGCCTTTATGGTAGAGTGGCCAGACGGAAGCCACTCTTCAGTAAAAGGCACATGACAGCCCCCTTGGAGTTTACAAAAGGATTCTCAGACCATGAGAAACAGTATTCTCTCCTCTGATGAAAGCAAGATTGAACTTTACAATAAGTCTGTAATGTAACATAATGTGGAAAACTCAAGGGGTCTGAATACTTTCTGAATGCACTGAATGTGCATTGCTTACTCTATTGTTTGATAACCGTATGTTAGATTGTTAACTGTTTGTCAAACTGTCTTGCAGATTGCCCTGAGTCATGACGGGCAGATCCAGTATCTTCCCATCAGTTCAGAACAACAGATGGTCAGTCCTGAGGACCTGGAGGTTGCTGAACATTCTGCCATTACTGGTATGTTAACACACGGTCTGCTTCATACACACGGTCTGCTTCATACATGCTGTCTGCTTCATACATGCTGTCTGCTTCATACATGCTGTCTGCTTCATACACACTGTCTGCTTCATACACGCTGTCTGCTTCATACACGCTGTCTGCTTCATACACGCTGTCTGCTTCATACACGCTGTCTGCTTCATACACGCTGTCTGCTTCATACACGCTGTCTGCTTCATACACGCTGTCTGCTTCATACAAGCTGTCTGCTTCATACAAGCTGTCTGCTTCATACACGCTGTCTGCTTCATACACGCGGTCTGCTTCATACACGCGGTCTGCTTCATACACGCGGTCTGCTTCATACACGCGGTCTGCTTCATACACGCGGTCTGCTTCATACACGCGGTCTGCTTCATACACGCGGTCTGCTTCATACACGCGGTCTGCTTCATACACGCGGTCTGCTTCATACACGCGGTCTGCTTCATACACGCGGTCTGCTTCATACACAGTGTCTGCTTCATACACGCTGTCTGCTTCATACACGCGGTCTGCTTCATACCCGCTGTCTGCTTCATACCCGCTGTCTGCTTCATACCCGCTGTCTGCTTCATACACAGTGTCTGCTTCATACACAGTGTCTGCTTCATACACAGTGTCTGCTTCATACACAGTGTCTGCTTCATACACGCGGTCTGCTTCATACACGCTTTCTGCTTAATACACGCGGTCTGCCTCATACACACGGTCTGCTGCAATCACACGGTCTGCTGCATACATCTGACCAGGGTTCTCAACTCCTGCCAGCTACGGGATGTGCTGGCTTTCCTTCCAACCCTGTAGCAACACCTAGTTCAGTCCATCCAACCCTGTAGCAACACCTGGTTCAGTCCTTCCAACCCTGTAGCAACACCTGGTTCAGTCCTTCCAACCCTGTAGCAACACCTGGTTCCGTCCTTCCAACCCTGTAGCAACACCTAGTTCAGTCCTTCCAACCCTGTAGCAACACCTGGTTCCGTCCATCCAACCCTGTAGCAACACCTGGTTCAGTCCTTCCAACCCTGTAGCAACACCTGGTTCAGTCCTTCCAACCCTGTAGCAACACCTGGTTCAGTCCTTCCAACCCTGTAGCAACACCTGGTTCAGTCCTTCTAACCCTGTAGCAACACCTGGTTCAGTCCTTCTAACCCTGTAGCAACACCTGGTTCAGTCCTTCTAACCCTGTAGCAACACCTGGTTCAGTCCTTCTAACCCTGTAGCAACACCTGGTTCAGTCCTTCCAACCCTGTAGCAACACCTGGTTCAGTCCTTCTAACCCTGTAGCAACACCTGGTTCAGTCCTTCCAACCCTGTAGCAACACCCGGTCCTTCCAACCCTGTAGCAACACCTGGTTCATGTTATCCCAAGGACTTCTGAGTGGCGCAGCGGTCTAAGGCACTGCACCTCAGTGCTAAAAGTGTCACTACAGACCCTGGTTCGATCCCCTGCTGTATCACAACCGGCCGTGATCGGGAGTCCCATAGGGCGGCGCACAATTGGCCCAGCTTCGTCCGGGTTAAGGGAAGGTTTGACCGGGGAAGGCCGTCACTATAAAATTAGAATTTGTTCTTAACTGACTTACCTAGTTAAATACAAATCCTCATGGTCTCTATACGTAACACCAGGATTTGTTGATTATTTGAATCAGTGGTTTTAGAGGGCACAGGCTGGAACAAAAGGGCTCAAGAACTGGAGGTTGAGAACATTGAAGTGGTTGTTCATTAGTTTATTAACACTACCTGCTCTCCCTCCCTCTCTGTTCCAGCTGTAGCAGATGCAGCCTTGCAACAGACCCAGACGGTCTATACAGAGGCCACACAAGAACAGCTGGAGCAGCTACAACAGCAGGGAATCCAGTATGATGTCATCACCTTCACCGATGAGTAGAGACCCTCGGATGGAAGTCGGGAGGGATGGCTCTCTGTGATTGCGGACTTGTCTCCTAGTATGATGTCTACTATTGGCTGCCTGATGTCCGTATGTAGTGCAGGACTAGTACGGGGGAACCACGATGACCAGTGACCTCCAGCATGGTTCGACATGATCGGCCCGAGCGAGACTGCAGAGAATCTAAAAATCATTGTATAAAATCATCCAAAACAGCTACTCATTATGCGATCAAGATTGGCAAATCTTGGCAGGGTCTTGCCTAGGTCCATCCCCTAGAACACACTGCTCTACTCTCTAGAAGCTCTGCCGTGCTTCAGATACCCAGAACCCACTGCTCTACTCTCTAGGAGCTCTGCCATGCTTCAGATACCCAGAACACACTGCTCTACTCTCTAGGATCTCTGCCGTGCTTCAGATACCCATAACCCACTGCTCTACTCTCTAGGATCTCTGCCGTGCTTCAGATACCCATAACCCACTGCTCTACTCTCTAGGAGCTTTGCCATGCTTCAGATACCCATAACCCACTGCTCTACTCTCTAGGATCTCTGCCGTGCTTCAGATACCCATAATCCACTGCTCTACTCTCTAGGATCTCTGCCGTGCTTCAGATACCCATAACCCACTGCTCTACTCGCTAGGAGCTCTGCCGTGCTTCAGATACCCATAACCCACTGCTCTACTCTCTAGGAGCTCTGCCGTGCTTCAGATACCCAGAACCCACTGCTCTACTCTCTAGGAGCTCTGCCGTGCTTCAGATACCTGGGATGCTCGAAGCAGCCCCAGAGAGGATTCTAGTGGCTGGTAGATCTATCACTCATAGTGGGAGTGATGAATAGATGAACTCTCACTGTTAAGTAGATCTATAAACAGAAGCTTTTGTAAATTCTAAATATTGTACCCGTCGCTTCTAAGTTAATCAATAGGGGCTGATGTACATTAAAGAACAAAGTTACACATGGTTGGATGATCTAGACTGTGTCTGAAATGCCACCCTATTTCCTACATAGTGCACTACTTTTGACCAGGGCCCTTCAAAACTGGTGCACTAAATAGGGAATAGTTTGTATTTTGGTACGTAGGCGTACTCTGTAATTATTTAAGATCTGCGGTTTCCTCAACACCTGCTTTGACTTGCAAGACAATGTCACAAAAGAAGAAATTAAAATGGCTGATGTGTTTTAGAATAAAGCACAGCTTCCAATGGACGTTTAGTTTTGAATAGGAAAGGACTGTGTGAAGACTGCCTCTGGAGGATCGGAGGACTGTCAGACTACAGGGTTGATTGTGATTTGTGGTTTAAAAGGAGTGGTTAATCATTTGGTCATTTGTACATATATTTTTGCATATGAAGCATTTTGTTCCATGATTTGCTTAAATGAAAATTGCTGAATAAGCTAAAAGCTGATGCCAAATAAATCACAACATTTACATATGAATCATTTTGCAGACGCTCTTATCCAGAGCGATTTAGAGGAGCAATTAGGGTTAAGTGCCTTGCTCGAGGGCACATCGACAGATTTTTTTCACCTAGTTAACGCAAAGATTCAAACCAGTGACCTTTCGGTTTCTGGCTCAGTGCTCTAATCGCTAGGCTAGCTGCCACATTACTACATTCTGTCAGATCTTTCACTTCCCTTATTGTGATTTTGTTTTCTGATGCTTTAATTTTGACCAGATAATTTTGTTTTTCTATGACAAAAACATTCTAGAGGTGTTGTGATACTACTTGAAACTGTGATACCTGAGCTGGTACCATGACAACAGTACAACCAATCATCCTTCTACTCTAAGCCAATAATAAGTGTTCTGAAACTTGTAAATTGCAAGTTAGAGACGCCCCCCCCCCCCCCCCACCCAAATGAAGGAAGTGTGAATCACAAGGCTGGTCTCGGAACAATACAGTAAAAGACCTGTCAACTCCAGTTGCCTTTTTTTGGTTGGTGACTAGGATGTGTGCGAACAGCTGCACAGCCTCAGTGAGTACTTGACTGAAGATGAAGATTCTCTTTCTCTTGATTCTTCTGTTAGGTGAGATTTTATCCAGTTTTGTCTCATTTAAGATAAAAAAATATATATGTATATATATAAAATTTGCGAGAGTCCCACATGAAAAAATTATCTAGTATACTGTAGTGTTTTTGCAGACTGTACTATACTGTAGTATTTACTGTAGTGTTTTGAAAATATATATATTATTATCTTTGGCATTGAGGCTTTCTCCTTCAGGAATCCTACTGGAGAAATACTAAATCCTTGTTCACACTTCAGACCTTAATGCTCTAATCAGGTTTGTTTTCAAAATCTATTTTGGACAACTGAGCAAGTTACAAATGACCAAATTAGATGTGTGTGTTCAGACAGCAGTCGTTTGCTGACACGGCTACGCTAGTTGTCATAGTAACGACAGGAAGTTTCCCAGTTGCTTTGAATGTTGAAAATCATAGTGTAAAAACACTTTTAAAGCCTCAAAGGACAAAGATGATCCAACTTTCAAAACAGGTTAATTTTGGTTATCCACAGAAGTTAACTAGCTAGCTAGGTACAGCGCATTCAAAAACAATTCACACCCCTTGACCTTTTCCACATTTTTGTTTTTAAAATGGACTCAATTGAGATTGTGTGTCACTGGCCTACATATTACCCCATAATGTCAGTGAAATTGTGTTTTTTTTTTTTTTATGTTTACAGATGAATTTAAAATGAAAAGCTGAAATGTCTTGAGTGAATAAGTATCCAACGCCTTTGTAATGGCATGGACTCACTCTGTGCAATAATAGTGTTTAACAGGATTTTTTTTAATGGCTACCTCATGTCTGTAGCCCACACATACAATTAGCTCTAAGGTACCTCAGTCGAGCAGTTCATTAAATTTCAAACACAGATTCAATCACAAAGTCCTGGGAGGTTTTCCAATGCCTCGCAAAGAAGGGCACCTATTGGTAGATGGGTATAAATAAAAAAACACATTGAATATCCCTTTGAGCATGGTGAAGTTATTTATTATACTTCAGGTGGTGTATCAATACACCCAGTCACTACAAAGATACAGGCGTCCATCCTAACTGAGTTCCCGGAGAGGAAGGAAACAGCTCAGGGATTTCACCATGAGGCCAATGGTGACTTTAAAACAGTTTATAGAGTTTAATGGCTTTGATAGGAGAAAACTGAGGATGGATCAACAACATTCTAGTTACACCACAATATTAACCTAAATGACAGAGTGAAAACAAAGGAAGCCTGTACAGAATACAAATATTCCAAAACATGCATCCTGTTTGCAACAAGGCATTGAAGTAAAACTGCAAATGTGGCAAAGAAATTAACTTTGTTCTGAATACAAAGCTTTATGTTTGGGGCAAATCCATGGTGGTGGCTGCGTCATGTTATGGGTATGCTTGTCATCAGCAAGGACTAGGGAGTTTTTTAGGATAAAAAATAAACGTAGTAGAGCCAAGGACTGGCAACATCCTAGAGGAAAACCTGGTTCAGTCTGCTTTCCAAAAGACATTGGAACAATTCACCTTTCAGCAGGATAATAACCTAAAACAGTTGTGATTTAAATCTGCTTGAATATCTGTGACAAGACTTTGAAATGGTTGCCTAGCAATGATCAACAACCAATTTGACAGTGCTTGAAGAATTTTGAACAGAATAATGGGAAAATATTGTACATTCTAGGTGTGCAAAGCTCTTAAAGACTTAACCAGAAAGACTCACAGCTGTAATCGCTGCCAAAGGTGATACTAACATGTATTGACTCAGGTCTGAATACTTTTTTTTTTTTCACTTTTATTATGAGATATTGCGTGTAGATGGGTGCGGGGAAAAATATATATTTAATCTGTTTGGAATTCATGGTGTTAAAACAACAATGTGGAATAAGTCAAGGGTTATGACTCATTTCTGAAGGCACTGTAGGAAGGTGGCTTGAAATGGCTTTTTGGCTGTTCACAATGCAGGAAAAATAACAGATTTTAATCAGATATGCAAAAAAACCCACTTCAAACTGCCCATGGAAACGAGGCTTAAAAGAGCACATTTTCCATAACCTGTAGGTAGGACTGGGGTCTGAATGGACTCTTCTCTCTTTTCAATAAGCTGTAGACAACACAATATGTTCTATACTTGGCATGTAGGTCTCTCACTTATGGGTGGCACACAATAAGATATGGGGAAAGGGCAGGGTGCATTCAGAAAGTATTCAGACCCCTTGACTTTTTCCACATTTTGTTACGTTACAGCCTTATTCTAAAAATGTATTAAATGTTTTTTCCTCATCAATCTACACAGAATAAAAAAACAGTTTATATTTTTTTATTTGAGCAAATTTATTCAAAAATATCTTATTTACATAAGTATTAAGATCCTTTGCTATGCAACTTCATCCTCCTTGAGATGTTTCTACAACTTTATTGGAGTACACCTGTGGTAAATTCAATTGATTTGGACATGATTTGGAAAGGCAAACACCTGTCTATATATGGTCACACAGTTGACAGTGCATGTCAGCAAAAACCAAGCCATGAGGTTGAAGGAATTGTCCGTGGAGCTCCGAGACAGGATTGTGTTGAGGCACAGATCTGGGGAAGGGTGGCCTTTATGGTAGAGTAGCCAGACGGAAGCCACTCTTCAGTAAAAGGAACATGACAGCTCGCTTGGAGTTTGCTAAAAGGCACCAAAAGGATTATCAGACCATGAGAACCAAGATTCTCTGATCTGATGAAACCAAGATTGAATTCTTTGGCCTGAATGGAAACCAGAACAATACCATCACTACGTTGAACCATGGTGGTGGCAGCATCATGCTGTGGTGATGTTTTTCAGTGGCAGGGACTGGAAGACTAGTCAGGATAGAGGGAAAGATGAACAGAGCAATGTACAGAGAGATCCTTGATGAAAACCTGCTCCAGAGCGCTCAGGACTTCAGACTGGGGTGAAGGTTCACCTTCCAGCAGGACAACAGCCCTAAATACACAGCCAATACAACACAGGAGTGGCTTCAGGACAAGTCTCTGAATGTCCTCGAGTGACCCAGCCAGAGCCCGGACTTGAACCTGATCGAACATGAAAATATAGCTGTGCAGCGACACTCCCCATCCAACCTGACAGAGCTTGAGAGGATCTGCAGAGAAGAATGGGAGAAACTCCCCAAATACAGGTGTGCCAAGCTTGTAGTGTCATACTCAAGAAGATTCAAGGCTGTAATCTCTGCCAAAGGTGCTTCAACAAAGTACTGAGAAAAGGGTCTGAATACTTATGTAAATGTGATAGTTAAGTTTATTTAAATTTTAATATGTTTCTATAGTAAGTACTGTATAATATTATATAGTTAACTAGTATTTTTTCATGTGAGGGGGGAGGAATCTGTTTGTTTAATTTCTTAGTGTGTTTGTTTGATAGATGTCCCTGAGATGGAAGCACAACAGAGGATGGTGGTGAATGGACAAGTGTTGCTGAGATTTGTCTTTCCTCCTTTCTACAATGGTTATGAGAAGTTCTGTTCTAAACTATATCCTTGGGGAGTTTCTGTTATTGTGAATACCAGGGGATATGTCAACGACTTCTACGAGGGAAGAGTATCCACAACCGAATACAACGGTGGAATGGACGTTGTGATATGGAATTTAAAGCCAGTGGACACTGGCAACTACAGGTGTGCTATTGTCACCATTGGATGGAATCATATCTACAAAGACTATAACCTCCAGATTGGTAAGAATGATCATAAATAAATCATACCATATCTTATATGAAGTTTCATCTGGGGTTAGAAAGTTATTCTGTTGTATTCTAGGAACTGTGATATTGTAAACCAGTCAGTGTTGAAGACAAATCTGTACAGGATGAGGAAGTCACCTTTTTTAAAATAACAACATAACTGTATTGAAATGAGTGCTTATTAAACTCAGTCTCTGTTTAGATAGTGGTCGACGTAGCGGTCCAGTATCCCCTCGACCTCCGGTCAGGTCAACCATCAGCCCCTTCATCTTCTCTTCCTCATCAGACACCTCTGGGCCTGTTTTCACCAAGGACCACAGTGACAGCCCCAGGTGCAATCTCTCCCTAACACTGGTTAATTATTCCTCGTAGTTGATCGTGTTATAGTTGATCATATTTCTGGGAGCGTTTTAATGCCTGTGTTAATATGTTGTCATGTTTGTCTAATTCACCTGGTAGTGTTCCCTGGAGCTTTGGTTTACCACTAGCTGCAGGTCTTTGCATCGCTATGGTGATTGTGATCAGCTCAGTAGTCCTTGTTGTGGTTCATCACAAAATCATCACGAAAAGTAAGAGGACAAACCTTCAGTGTTTCATAGATAAATTGCTGTTCATGTTGAAATCATTTTTAAAATGCGTAGGCTATGACCTTTGTAGCCAGTAGCAATGATTTTTTTTTAAATAAAAAAAATTGTAGCACTGTCTGTTCTTTGTTTTTAAATTGATGTAATAACCTCGTTCTTCGCAGAGAAATGTGGAGCAACTTCCAGTGACTCAGCTGCACACATCCTCTCAGTAAGTGCTAAAGGTGGACTTTGTCTCTGTGACTCAGTGTCAAACGTCTTTTGTCCCAGAAACAACAACCAAAGAATAATTATTGTGTTTGAACTTGACGTTGCCATTATGTATTTTCCCTGTTGACGTCTTCTGTAGTGTGCCCCGTACTGAACAGTTTATTAACTACTTATAAATATGTATTACTACTCATAACGTATACCTTAAAGTCCCAATGCTGCTGTTTTTATCTCATCAAAACATATGTGCGTAAGAATTAGGTACCTTACTGTAATAGATGTTTCATTAGAATGGGCAAAAATAAATGTCTCAAGCAATAGGACTTTCTGGGAGTGTTCTAAGTGGGGACACTTCTGCTCATGCAAACCTGATGATTTTAGAAAGTCCTGTCCTGTGTAGAATGTATTTTCAACCAGCGACTATCAGGAAATGGTACTGATCACATGTGTTCTCACTTTCAATGTTAGTTTCTGTGTTATTGCACAACGGCTGATGAAACTATGAAAAAACAGGAAAAACTGAATTTAAATATGTAATATGCAGGATGTCCTTCAGGAGGAGAACAGTATTGTCTACACCACAGTGGACTTCAAGCCTCATGAGAACCATACCACTGAGCTGTATGCTAACCTACAGACACTCCGCAGCCCCAGAAGCACCGACTCACACAGAGAGCCTGCTGGAACAGTGGTGTACTCCACACTGGCTAGCAACCAACGCTGAACCGGATTATCTTCCTGATGATCCCAGAACTCCAATGTTAGAAAACCTGCATTGTATAACCTCAACCTGGTTTAGGGCTCTATTCAATCAGATCCACTTTAGTCGATGATTAAAGTGGGGGGGGGGGGGTTTGCGGTATTGGAGGTGGAACTGCTTACAGGTTTATCAAATCCACAAGCGGCTCCGGGCATTATACCTAAAGGTGGACACTGCCATTGGCTGCACGGTGTCACCATAATAGAAAACCCACGCAGCTTTGTTTACACGTTTGAACGCTGTTTGAACGCTGTTTGAACGCTGTTTGAACGCTGTTTGAACGCTGTTTGAACACTGTTTGAACACTGTTTGAACACTGCAATGTGAGATGTAATCTACACCTCGAATTAGGCTTATTTTTTGATTTGAGCGTCATTATTTCTGTTTATAAACTGGGTGGTTCGAGCCCTGAATGCTGATTGGCTGACAGGCGTGGTATATCAGACCGTATACCACGGGTATGACAAAACATTTATTTTTACTCCTCTAATTAAGTTGGTAACCAGTTTATAATAGCAATAAGGCACCTTGGGGGTTTGTGATATATGGCCAATATACCACGGCTAAGGGCTGTGTCCAGGCACTCCGCGTTGTGTCGTGCATAGAACAACCCTTAGCCGTGGTATATTGGCCATATACCACACCTCGACGGGCCTTATTGCTTAAATAGCCTACATATTCTTGCTTTGAACTTCTAACAGGAGTGGGACGGGTGCGATCAATTGTCACGCAGACACAAGAGCAGCTGCTTACCGATTTGACCGCTCGAACACAGTTCCACCTCCGACACCGCCAAAACATCAGCTGTAGGGGTGTCGGCTATCGCCAGTTAACGCTTGATTTTCCATCGTGTTGATGTCGTGTTGATATCATGGGACGGTCAGTCGTTGTATCCACAGCTCTGTCTATTCATTTGAGAGTGGTTACATTTCTCCAGGCCCATCCCTCAGCTTTTTACCCAAACAGAGGTGGGGTGACCACTTTGTTTCAGAAACAGATTCTAGCTTTAAAGATTCTAGCTTTAAAGATTATAGCTTTAAAGATTCATATCTATTTTGACTTATAAACCATACAAATAAAGTATGAATCCACTGCACCAGAATTTATTTTTGAGTTTGATATCAGACTGTCTTTCAACAAGCTGGTTCTATTGACATGCTGAGATCGATACGGTATCTATCTGGACATCAGGTTATCTGGCATCCAATCACCATGTCTTTATCAGTTTCCTCTGGAGAAAAACCTTACAGGCGGAGCATACCCGAGTCCTATAAGAGATGGTTATCTATGGTTTCTGGGCCTACCTGCCTTCACCATGTCCAGATCTATATTCTATAGTATTCTATTACTTTTCTTACATTAAGAGGTTCCACAAGAGGACAGTTTCACTTCAGGGAGAAAGAGCTACAGACAACCAAACACACATTTTAGCATTGGGAATATAGTGTTTTTTTTTATTATTTGGCAACTGTGCACATTTCACAATCTACAACATTTCTCCAACTATGCCAATTCTAGTGCTACAATCACATATATAACATATTACTATTCATAACTGGAAGACTTAGTTTCAATCCAGACTTATTTCACAGTAGATATCTTACGCGATCTGGGCCAGACCGACATTGTTGTTCTGTCTGTCAAAGATGGCATAGTACTGCCTGATGAAGACATCTCCAAGGATCCAGAGCTGCTGAGTTCCACCGTTACCAAAACCAGTCATGCAGCCGTTGGAGTTCTACAGATAGATAGAGAGAGAGAGAGAGAGAGGAGGAAAGTCAGGCATGTGACGACCTTTACTTCTAGGATCTAAAGAAAGGTTGAGCCTCAGATGTACATGTGTTCTGATGAAGGAGCTCTGAAACACATCCGGGTTAAAGATCAGATGGGTCATTTAGGTTGTATGTAACATTCAGGAGACTACCTGGGAGGTGTAGGCGGAGGCAGGGATGGTGAAGGCGTTTCCGTTGAGGGTGAAGGTCACCTCAGGCATGTTGGGGATGTTGTTGCAGTTCACGGTGGCCTAGGAGAGGAGTAATAACATGTTATAACTTATTCTGTGGTTAATCAAAGGGGAGGCGGTGATTGAGGGGAAAAACATCAAGAACAGATTTACACACGACCACGCCGGTCCCAACCCAAATAGTTTTAGCATGGTCGTTCCAACAACTAACAAGGCAGCTTAGTGCACCTTGGTTTGGCTTGGTTCCGCTCAGTAGTGTGAAAAGCCTTCTAGTTGGACAAGTGTGTGTGTGTGTGTGTGCGTGTAACTCACATCTCCATACTGGTCAGTAGTGGCTCCGACCCAGCTGTTCATGTTGTTGATGTCAGTGGTTGGCCCAACGATCTGGGAGGTGCCAGTATCTATGATAGCCTGACACCCACCATTGCAAGCCACTGTGTTGCCGTTGATGGTAACGCTGGAAGGACAAATACTAGCTGAGTTTACCTGTTCTTCCTGTATTTGGTTGTATGTATATTTCTTGCCGTTTTTAGGTTTTTGTTGCGAGCAAATAAACTTGAAGTGCACAGCAACATTTAGTCAATGAATACTTATGTAAATGTATGATAGATGTGTACCTACCTGTCCATGTTGATCTGCCAGTAGGTCTCGGAGGACAGGGGGATCCAGGTGATCTGTCCGGTGTAGTAGTTAGACTCAATGTCTCCGAAAGACACCACACTACCCTGTGCTGAGTTTCTATTGGAGGAGGAAAAAAGGTCATTAAGGTTGTTTAATCATCAACACATGTCGAAATGGATGTCTCCTTTTCTTCAAAGACCATTTTAAAGCAGTTGTATAATTGTATTAAATATTAATTCACTGGATACGTTCTTGCTTCATTAATATCACAGCTAAGAGAAAAGGCCACCTCCCATCCAGTTGTATTTCTACAGTTACTATGTTACCCGCTCAGGTAGACAGAGAAGAGGTTCTGGGAAACGAGGCCCTGACTCATCATGTTGTCAAAGACTGGTGTGGCCCCAGAGGCCGCCAGGTTGGGGAAAGCCAGGCCCAGGATACCGTCGGCAACCATGTTGGCCATGAAGGGAGCCTCGGTCTGACTGGCTCCAAAGATCTGCTGAGTCACAGAGATACCGCCCACCTGGAAACACAACAGCAAGCGTCAGTCACTGGGCACCATAGAAATAGAATTACTAGAATAGGATTTCCCCATTCAAGTCAATTGTTTGGTGGCGTGTTGACCGGCATCCATATTGATTGTACCCAAAATAGTCATTATATTTCTTTGCTGACTATACTGGAGTCGGTACCTAATATACTTTTTTAGCATGTAATGATATAAAACAGGACCACTTTGGGAGGGCGGGTGCTGAATGGAAGATTATTTGAGGGGTTTGCATTGTATGTAATGTACGGTACGTTGTAATTGAAAGTGTTAATTAAACACGTGTCACAGTAATGTCTACATTTCCATACCGAAACAGTGTCGTATGCCAGCCGCCCAGTCATGCTGCCAGTTCCGTACTGAATGGAAACGGGCTTGTTGGCCCACGTGAAGGTGCTGGACTGTGCAGGATTGAATTTGGCATGATTTTCTATTTAAAAACATGAGCATGTTCATTACAGACCATTTAAAAACATGAACATGTTCATTACAGACCAAGTACATACTGTGCCATTGCAAAACTGAACGTTCATTTATTCATTGGTAGTGATCTATTCGCTACCATCCACGCTCTTAAGGGGACGATATAAAAAAAATAGAAAATGCATTGATCCTATTCTATTGTTTAACTGTGTTGAGCCAACCCTCTTATGATGTTAACCCTCAGCCCCTAACCTCAACCCCACAACCAAGTCTCCCATTCTCTGGCTAAGTACTCAATATGAAACTGTATTTTACAACTCTTGTCACAAGAGACTACTCAGAAACAATTTTGAAATGTAGCTATTATAGCTATGCCAACGGTATTCTACAGTATTCTACAGACGCCTACGGTATACTCACGGCAGGCCTGGCTGGAGCAGTAGACCGAGGGAACCCACAGGTTGGAGGAGCCAGTGTCAAAGATGACGTTGAAGGACTGGGGAGGTGTTCCAATAGAAATCACGCCGTAGTAGGACAACTGCAAGGAGACGGGGACAGGGTCACACAAGTGAACATTTCAGAGTCCTACGAAGAAACAGACATTTGTCTAACAACATAGCTAGTTAAATGTCAAGAAGCATGGCTGGCTATATGCTCATCTGTAAACTCATAGTTAATCTGATTATGCCAGTGTACATTTAATTTAAACAAGAACACAAACTCTAGAGCCAATGGGTTCAAACTATGCAGTCACAATATCCAACATGTAAGGACATTTTTGTAACGATAATCATTTAGCCTATAGACTAGCCTGGTCCCAGGTCTGTTCGCGCTGTATAGACAACTCCCATGGCCATTAGCTATAGAGCAAAAACAATTGTGGGACCGGTCACCAGGCTAATACAGTATTTCACCACACTGCGTCTGTCTGTGCCTTACATCAGCATCGTTGGTCATAGCCTCATCACCATTCTGGTAGAACTTGGCCATAGGTTTGTAGGGGAACTTCAGCCTGGTCTCCTCCCATATACCCTTCTCCATCAGGGTCTCTCTGGCAGTCTTCCCCTTGATCAGAGAGATCCTGAAAACACACAATCACAAATCCACTTTGTTCACCACACTTACACGTACCAGGACCTGGTGTCAGGTGCTGACAATAATACACAGACTATGCAGACTGAGAAGAGAAGAACAGAACTTACTTGACATTACACTCGGACAGGGCCACTAAGGCACACAGGAGGACAGCCCAGTTCATCATGGTTGCTTCTGGTTCTTCTTGGACAGAGGGAGTGAAGTTAGAAGGAGGAGAACCCGGGCCTTATATACAGTCATCCTGGACACCAGGACCCAATCCCACAGCCAATCGACCATGTCAATGCCCTCCTTCAGCACACAATGTCAAAGCTATGGGTAATGTCCAAAAATGGCATGCTATCCCCTATATAGTGCACTACTTTTGAACAGGGCCCATATGCCTCTGGTCAGAAGTAGTGCACTATGTAGGGCACAGGGTGCCATTTGGAGCACTACGTGATAACACAACTTCAGATAAGAAGTGTGAAGTGGTTACAAATATAAAACGCCTATGTAGCAAAAGTAAATATGCTTCAGGAACAATGTTAAAGAACAGTCTGTCATCTAATCTAGAAAGCAAAATATATATGGATACTAGTCTGTGCCACAGTGGGGTCAGTTCAGCTAAACCTAGAGTATGGGGGGTCAATTCAGATAAACCTAGGGTATGGGGGGGTCAGTTCAGATAAACCTAGGGTATGGGGGGGTCAGTTCAGATAAACCTAGGGGTATGGGGGGGTCAGTTCAGATAAACCTAGGGTATGGGGGGGGTCAGTTCAGATAAACCTAGGGTATGGGGGGGTTAGTTCAGATTAACCTAGGATATGAGGGGTCAGTTCAGATAAACCTAGGGTATGGGGGGGTCAGTTCAGATAAACCTAGGATATGAGGGGTCAGTTCAGATAAACCTAGGGTATGGGGGGGTCAGTTCAGATAAACCTAGGGTATGGGGGGGTCAGTTCAGATAAACCTAGAGTATGGGGGGGTCAGTTCATATAAACCTAGGGTATGGGGGGGTCAGTTCAGATAAACCTAGGGTATGGGGGGGTCAGTTCAGATAAACCTAGAGTATGGGGGGGTCAGTTCAGATAAACCTAGAGTATGGGGGGTCAGTTCAGATAAACCTAGGATATGAGGGGTCAGTTCAGATAAACCTAGGGTATGGGGGGGTCAGTTCAGATAAACCTAGGGTATGGGGGGGGTCAGTTCAGATAAACCTAGGATATGAGGGGTCAGTTCAGATAAACCTAGAGTATGGGGGGTCAGTTCAGATAAACCTAGGATATGAGGGGTCAGTTCAGATAAACCTAGGGTATGGGGGGGTCAGTTCAGATAAACCTAGGATATGAGGGGTCAGTTCAGATAAACCTAGGGTATGGGGGGGTCAGTTCAGATAAACCTAGGGTATGGGGGGGTCAGTTCAGATAAACCTAGAGTATGGGGGGTCAGTTCAGATAAACCTAGGATATGAGGGGTCAGTTCAGATAAACCTAGGGTATGGGGGGGTCAGTTCAGATAAACCTAGGGTATGGGGGGGTCAGTTCAGATAAACCTAGGATATGAGGGGTCAGTTCAGATAAACCTAGAGTATGGGGGGTCAGTTCAGATAAACCTAGGATATGAGGGGTCAGTTCAGATAAACCTAGGGTATGGGGGGGTCAGTTCAGATAAACCTAGGATATGAGGGGTCAGTTCAGATAAACCTAGGGTATGGGGGGTCAGTTCAGATAAACCTAGGGTATGGGGGGGTCAGTTCAGATAAACCTAGGGTATGAGGGGGTTAGTTCAGATTAACCTAGGATATGAGGGGTCAGTTCAGATAAACCTAGGGTATGGGGGGGTCAGTTCAGATAAACCTAGGATATGAGGGGTCAGTTCAGATAAACCTAGGGTATGGGGGGGTCAGTTCAGATAAACCTAGGATATGAGGGGTCAGTTCAGATAAACCTAGGGTATGGGGGGGTTAGTTCAGATTAACCTAGGATATGAGGGGTCAGTTCAGATAAACCTAGGGTATGGGGGGGTCAGTTCAGATAAACCTAGGATATGAGGGGTCAGTTCAGATAAACCTAGGGTATGGGGGGGTCAGTTCAGATAAACCTAGGGTATGGGGGGGTCAGTTCAGATAAACCTAGAGTATGGGGGGGTCAGTTCATATAAACCTAGGGTATGGGGGGGTCAGTTCAGATAAACCTAGGGTATGGGGGGGTCAGTTCAGATAAACCTAGAGTATGGGGGGGTCAGTTCAGATAAACCTAGAGTATGGGGGGTCAGTTCAGATAAACCTAGGATATGAGGGGTCAGTTCAGATAAACCTAGGGTATGGGGGGGTCAGTTCAGATAAACCTAGGGTATGGGGGGGGTCAGTTCAGATAAACCTAGGATATGAGGGGTCAGTTCAGATAAACCTAGAGTATGGGGGGTCAGTTCAGATAAACCTAGGATATGAGGGGTCAGTTCAGATAAACCTAGGGTATGGGGGGGTCAGTTCAGATAAACCTAGGATATGAGGGGTCAGTTCAGATAAACCTAGGGTATGGGGGGGTCAGTTCAGATAAACCTAGGGTATGGGGGGGTCAGTTCAGATAAACCTAGAGTATGGGGGGTCAGTTCAGATAAACCTAGGGTATGGGGGGGTCAGTTCAGATAAACCTAGAGTATGGGGGGTCAGTTCAGATAAACCTAGAGTATGGGGGGTCAGTTCAGATAAACCTAGGATATGAGGGGTCAGTTCAGATAAACCTAGGGTATGGGGGGGGTCAGTTCAGATAAACCTAGGGTATGGGGGGGTCAGTTCAGATAAACAGGATGTGGCAAAGTGGGGATTTAAAAAAAAAGTTGAAGCTCAGTTACTGCATTTCTACACAGTTTAAAAACTCTATACTACTATTTGGAGAACAGCAAAAACAAACAAAAATGACCCCAACCATGAATTATCTCTGCAATATTAGGTTTAAACGTCTGTGGAACGGCACATACACTGGGTGTACAAACCATCAGGGACGACTAGCTAATATTTCTTTTTTTTGTAGGGTCATGGATTATACAAGGTGTCAAAAGCGTTCCACAGGGATGCTGGCCCATGTTGACTCCAATGCTTCCCACAGTTGTGTCAAGTTGGCTGGATGTCCTTTGGGTGGTGGACCATTATTGATCCACACGGGAAACTGATGCGCCTGAAAAACCCAGAAGCGTTGCAGTTCTTCACACACTCAAACCGGTGCGCCTGGCACCTACCACCACAGCCCGTTAAAAGGCACTTAAAACTTTTGTCTTGTCCATTCACCCTCTGAATGGCACACATACACAATCCATGTCTCATTTGTCTCAAGGCTTACAAATGATTATTTAACCAGGTCTCCTCACCTTCATCTACACTGATTTAAGTGGATATAAGAAGTGACATCAATAAGGGATCATATCTTTCACCTGGATTCACCTGGTCAGTCTGTGTCATGGAAAGAGCCGGTGTCCCTAATGTTTTGTAACTCGGTGTATAGTGTCGACCATTACCCAACCTCATCGTATATCGTCTCATTTACTTGTGTGCAACGTGAAATAGGCGCGTAGTACATATGATCAAATCACAACAAGGCCGCCTTCAAATGCCGACATGCGTAGGCGGCACGTGAGTTTCAAGTTTAGGGAAGCTCTTTTTTTTTCACCATAAAATGTAACTTTTATATTAAAGGATTGCGTGCATCTATCATAGCAAAAACTTATGTAAGATAGGCTACCATTCTTTATGTGATGAATAGATTGCATAGTCATAATTTAGGCTAATAACGTAACTCAATCACTGTTTTGTGAAGCGTGAGACGACAAGGAGAGAATATCTGTCGTTAACCCTAATTTGCTCCTGGGGGGGGCGTCGTACCCTCTACAGCAACATATTTCACTGCACCTATATGGGGACTAAGTAATGCTGAATGTATCTTTGCAGAATCTTATCAAAATGTCCCATGTTTCCATTTGGAAAGTAGACGAGCTTGCCGTTGCCAAAGTTATTTGATAACAGCGTTCAACAACAGCAATATATGAAGAAAAAGGTCAATGTCACAGACAATACACAGAATATTGACTGACCAGCACAAGTTTATCTACATCAGTAATGAACAATTGGTCTGTAATCAGGCGTTGGTTATCAGTACCTTAAACAGAATGTCTGAAGGTGTAGTAGAGGTCGTCTCTGATAGCACATTTAAAGATCACATTTTAACCAGTTTAAAGATGAAAATGCTTGTTTCTTTTCTACTTTAGAACAACAACATAAAGATGACGTGCTGGACACAATTCGAACCCTTGAAAGGATATATACTGCTTTGGTATGGCATCCTCCACATTATAAATCAAAACGCTAATATTTTTTTATTTAACTAGGCAAGTCAGTCAAGATCAAATTCTTATTTACAATGACTGCCTACCCCAGACAAACCCGGACGACGCTGGGCCAATTGTTCGCCGCCCTATGGGACTCCCAATCACGTCCGGATGTGATACAGCCTGGAATCGATCCAGGGACTGTAGTGACGCCTCTTGCACTGAGATGCAGCACCTTAGACCGCTGCGACAATCGGGAACCAAATGACGATGATGATGATGATTATGAGGAATGTGTAAGGGACAGTACAGTGCTTAATTATGACGCTTTCTAATTGACTGATTGGCTGGGAAAACATTGTGTTTGTTAACAAACAGAACGCAGCTATGAATATATAACTAAAACTGTTTTCTGAGTCAGAGTCACGACTTGTATTGACAATCTCTTTGATCCCAATTATGTTTCTATGGCCACAACATATGTTGAATACAACCTTAGTTCCGGACTCATTTGACATTGATTCTCACATGTTTCAGTCATAGGAAAGGCAAGGGCTCCAGGTTGTTTTTTTTTTTTTGAAGAGGCTGATTACGGCCACGTAATACTCAAGTAAAACAAAGAGGTATGGACTTTCACTAAGAGATAAGATATTACACTAAACAAAAAAAACATGTAAAGTGTTGGTCCCATAAGCTGAAATAAAAGATCCCCAGAAATGTTCCATACCGTATGCACAAAAAAAACAGATTTCTCTCAAATTTTGTGCACAATTTTTTTTATACACATCCCAGTTAGTATTTCTCCTTTTCCAAGATAATCCATCCACCTGACAGGTGTGTCATATCAAGAAACAGAAACAGGATGCTCATTACACAGCAGTACTTTCTGCTGGGGAGAATAAAAGGCCATTCTAAAATGTGCAGTTTTGTCACACAACACAATGCCACAAGTTTCGAGGGAGCATACAATTGGCATGCTGACTGCAGGTATGTACACCAGAACTGTTGCCAGAGAATTGAATGCTAATTTCTCTACCATAAGCCACCTCCAATGTCGTTTTTGAGAATTTGGCAGTACGTTCAACCGTCCTCACAACCGCTGACCACGTGTAACCAGTCCAGCCCAGGACCTCCACATCTGGCTTCGTCTGAGACCAGCCACCCGGACAGCTGATGAATGAATTCTGTCTGTAATAAAACTCATTCTGATTGGCTGGGCCTGGCTCCCCAGTGGGTGGGTCTATGCCCTCCCAGGCCCACCCAGGACCTAATTTATTTATTTGAAGTGTCTGATTTCGTTATATGAACTGTAACTCAGTAAAGTCATTGAAATTGTTGCATGTTGAGTTTATATTTTTGTTCAGTATATATAACTTACATAATTACTTACATAACAACAACAGACAACACACAGTGTAAGTACATATTTTTCACAGTGGTATGATACAGTGGTATGATACAGTGAGTTTAATTTGCAAAAATGTTGATCATAAATAAAAACATCACATTTGCATATGAATTAAACCGTATATTATTATGATTTACATCAAGCTTTTGACAGGCCTGTGTATTAAAACTATAGTCTGCAATTGGTACATACATAAAAAAAGAAAACATTTAGCTATGTATCTTTCTTGGCACAGTTTAGCATGTATATATTGTCTTGGCATGTCTTTGGTGGCCAGTGGGGCACAGTGAGGTGTATTTACAGATGTTATATTCTCATGAAATATAACAGTTCCTATAGTATATAGAACAAAGACTAAGTAGAGGGAAAAGAGTGAAGGTCGTGTGTGATTGAGGTTACTAAGTCAAAGGGAAAAGAGTGAAGGTTGTGTGTGATTGAGGGACTAAGTAGAGGGAAAAGAGTGAAGGTTGTGTGTGATTGAGGGACTAAGTAGAGGGAAAAGAGTGAAGGTCGTGTGTGATTGAGGGACTAAGTAGAGGGAAAAGAGTGAAGGTTGTGTGTGATTGAGGGACTAAGTAGAGGGAAAAGAGTGAAGGTCGTGTGTGATTGAGGAACTAAGTAGAGGGAAAAGAGTGAAGGTCGTGTGTGATTGATGTTACTAAGTCAAAGGGAAAAGAGTGAAGGTCGTGTGTGATTGAGGGACTAAGTAGAGGGAAAAGAGTGAAGGTCGTGTGTGATTGAGGGACTAAGTAGAGGGAAAATAGTGAAGGTTGTGTGTGATTGAGGGACTAAGTAGAGGGAAAAGAGTGAAGGTCGTGTGTGATTGAGGGACTAAGTAAAAGGGAAAAGAGTGAAGGTCGTGTGTGATTGAGGGACTAAGTAGAGGGAAAAGAGTGAAGGTCGTGTGTGATTGAGGGACTAAGTAGAGGGAAAAGAGTGAAGGTCGTGTGTGATTGAGGGACTAAGTAGAGGGAAAAGAGTGAAGGTTGTGTGTGATTGAGGGACTAAGTAGAGGGAAAAGAGTGAAGGTCGTGTGTGATTGAGGGACTAAGTAAAAGGGAAAAGAGTGAAGGTCGTGTGTGATTGAGGGACTAAGTAGAGGGAAAAGAGTGAAGGTCGTGTGTGATTGAGGTTACTAAGTCAAAGGGAAAAGAGTGAAGGTCGTGTGTGATTGAGGGACTAAGTAGAGGGAAAAGAGTGAAGGTTGTGTGTGATTGAGGGACTAAGTAGAGGGAAAAGAGTGAAGGTCGTGTGTGATTGAGGGACTAAGTAGAGGGAAAAGAGTGAAGGTCGTGTGTGATTGAGGTTACTAAGTTAAAGGGAAAAGAGTGAAGGTATGACGTGTGATTGAGGGACTAAGTAAAAGGGAAAAGAGTGAAGGTCGTGTGTGATTGAGGGACTAAGTAGAGGGAAAAGAGTGAAGGTCGTGTGTGATTGAGGGACTAAGTAGAGGGAAAAGAGTGAAGGTCGTGTGTGATTGAGGTTACTAAGTCAAAGGGAAAAGAGTGAAGGTCGTGTGTGATTGAGGTTACTAAGTCAAAGGGAAAAGAGTGAAGGTCGTGTGTGATTGAGGGACTAAGTAGAGGGAAAAGAGTGAAGGTCGTGTGTGATTGAGGGTCTAAGTAGAGGGAAAAGAGTGAAGGTCGTGTGTGATTGAGGGTCTAAGTAGAGGGAAACGAGTGAAGGTCGTGTGTGATTGAGGGACTAAGTAGAGGGAAAAGAGTGAAGGTCGTGTGTGATTGAGGGACTAAGTAGAGGGAAAAGAGTGAAGGTCGTGTGTGATTGAGGTTACTAAGTCAAAGGGAAAAGAGTGAAGGTCGTGTGTGATTGAGGGACTAAGTAGAGGGAAAAGAGTGAAGGTTGTGTGTGATTGAGGGACTAAGTAAAAGGGAAAAGAGTGAAGGTCGTGTGTGATTGAATGTGCTGCTGTCATTGTTTCCCATCTTTCTCCTCTTCTTCTCTCTCCTCTTCTTCCTCCTCTGTCATCAAAAGTCTAGGTTTTTGAAGTCTTTGGTACACCTGTATGTGCTACCTGTGTAGCTGGTACAGACCAAATGAGGAAGACATGGACAGGTGTGATGCTGTCTTTTTCCTGGATAGGGCACCTGGAAGAAAAATACATGATCTACATTTGATTCAACTTCTCCCTTAGGATCCATTAAATCACATTGAGCCAACAGCTCTATGGGCTAAATGAACAGACTTGGCCAAACGCCACCAGAGATCATGGAACAATTCCAACGGGAAATGGAGAACCATTCAGTTGTCAATTCCCAGAGATAAACTTTGTGGAGTGAACTAACCCGGCTGGAGGCTGAGCCGATCTCCAGACGATCAAAGTGATGTATTACTTCCATTGGTTTGATTCATGATGAAAACATGTCAATAACTTCAGAAGTTATCATCCTAAGCAACAACTGCTGTATGTATGTTTGTGCATGTGTGTGTGCACTTCTGTGTGTTTGTGTGTGTGCGTGCGCTTGTGTGTGTATACCGGAGTGTGTGAGTGTTTGTGCATGTGTGAGTACGTGTGCCAGCCAGTACGTGCCATCAAGCATATGAATGTGTGTTTGCGTGTGTGTGTGTGTGTGTGTGCGCGTACGTGCGCGTGTGTTCCTCACCTTGTGACTGAAGGGGTGGCACTCGTCCCCCTCTTCCCCTCGTGGAATACACATCCGCAGTCCCCTAAGCCACAGGCTGACAGCACAGCATAGACCAAACCCACACTGAACATCTCTATCACACGCCTGACAGAGATGGGGAGAGAGAGAGAGAGAGAGAGAGAGATATATATATAGAGAGAGAAAGACAGGGAGAGGCAGAGAGAGAGAGAGAGAGAGAGAGAGAGAGAAAGAAAGTGGGGAAGAGAGAAAATGAGAAAGAAAGAGAAAGAGAGAAAGACAGGGAGAGGCAGAGAGAGAGAGAGAGAGAGAGAGGGAGAGACAGAGAGAGAGAGAGAGGGAGAGACAGAGAGAGAGAGAAAGAAAGTGGGGAAGAGAGAAAAAGGGAAAGAAAGAGAAAGAGAGAAAGACAGGGAGAGGCAGAGAGAGAGAGAGAGACAGAGAGAGAGAGAAATAAAGTGGGGAAGAGAGAAAAAGAGAAAGACAGAAAGACAGAGAGAGGCAGAGAGAGAGAGAGAGATGACCATCACACATTTTTTACTCAGTTTGGTTGCAGGTTTTCTGTGTCGGTCTGGTGTTGTAGTAAAGCTCTGACTCTGACCACACATACCCACTGGAAACAGGAAACACATACCTACTGGAAACAGGAACAAATAGCCACTGGAAACAGGAACACATACCCACTGGAAACACATACCAACTGGAAACACATACCAAATGGAAACACATACCCACTGGAAACACATACCCACTGGAAACACATACCCACTGGAAACACATACCCACTGGAAACAGGAAACACATACCCACTGGAAACAGGAAACACATACCCACTGAAAACAGGAAACACATACCCACTGGAAACACATACCCACTGGAAACACATACCCACTGGAAACACATACCCACTGGAAACAGGAAACACATACCCACTGGAAACACATACCCACTGGAAACACATACCCACTGGAAACACATACCCACTGGAAACAGGAAACACATACCCACTGGAAACACATACCCACTGGAAACAGGAAACACATACCCACTGGAAACACATACCCACTGGAAACAGGAAACACATACCCACTGGAAACACATACCCACTGGAAACAGGAAACACATACCCACTGGAAACAGGAAACACATACCCACTGGAAACAGGAAACACATACCCACTGGAAACAGGAAACACATACCCACTGGAAACAGGAAACACATACCCACTGGAAACACATACCCACTGGAAACACATACCCACTGGAAACAGGAAACACATACCCACTGGAAACACATACCCACTGGAAACAGGAAACACATACCCACTGGAAACAGGAAACACATACCCACTGGAAACACATACCCACTGGAAACAGGAAACACATACCCACTGGAAACAGGAAACACATACCCACTGGAAACACATACCCACTGGAAACAGGAAACACATACCCACTGGAAACAGGAAACACATACCCACTGGAAACACATACCCACTGGAAACACATACCCACTGGAAACAGGATTCACATACCCACTGGAAACAGGAAACACATACCCACTGGAAACAGGAAACACATACCCACTGGAAACACATACCCACTGGAAACACATACCCACTGGAAACAGGATTCACATACCCACTGGAAACAGGAAACACATACCCACTGGAAACAGGATTCACATACCCACTGGAAACAGGAAACACATACCCACTGGAAACAGGAAACACATACCCACTGGAAACAGGATTCACATACCCACTGGAAACAGGAAACACATACCCACTGGAAACAGGATTCACATACCCACTGGAAACAGGAAACACATACCCACTGGAAACAGGAAACACATACCCACTGGAAACAGGAAACACATACCCACTGGAAACACATACCCACTGGAAACAGGAAACACATACCCACTGGAAACACATACCCACTGGAAACAGGAAACACATACCCACTGGAAACACATACCCACTGGAAACAGGAAACACATACCCACTGGAAACACATACCCACTGGAAACAGGAAACACATACCCACTGGAAACACATACCCACTGGAAACACATACCCACTGGAAACAGGATTCACATACCCACTGGAAACAGGAAACACATACCCACTGGAAACAGGATTCACATACCCACTGGAAACAGGATTCACATACAGACTGGAAACAGGATTCACATACCCACTGGAAACAGGATTCACATACCCACTGGAAACAGGAAACACTTACCCACTGGAAACAGGATTCACATACGGACTGGAAACAGGATTCACATACAGACTGGAAACAGGATTCACATACAGACTGGAAACAGGATTCACATACAGACTGGAAACAGGAAACACATACAGACTGGAAACACATACAGACTGGAAACAGGAAACTGGAACCAGGAAACACAGGATATTTTTGCAGAATTCTGCATGCAGAGTCTCAATTTGGTGTTTACTCTCTCTGTATCTGTCTCTCTCTCTACCTTCTAATGACCCCTACTCTCTGTCTCTCTCTATATTTGTCTCTCTCTCTCTACCTTCTAATGACCCCTACTCTCTGTCTCTCTCTATATTTGTCTCTCTCTCTCTACCTTCTAATGACCCCTACTCTCTCTGTATCTGTCTCTCTATACCTTCTAATGACCCCTACTTTCTCTATATCTGTCTCTCTCTCTATCTTCTAATGACCCCTACTCTCTCTCTACCTTCTAATGACCCCTACTCTCTCTATATCTGTCTCTCTCTACCTTCTAATGACCCATACTCTCTCTATATCTGTCTCTCTATACCTTCTAATGACCCCTACTCTCTCTATATTTGTCTCTCTATACCTTCTAATGACCCCTACTCTCTCTATATCTGTCTCTCTCTCTATACCTTCTAATGACCCCTACTCTCTCTGTATCTGTCTCTCTCAGTGGTGTAAATACCTAAGTAAAAATACTTTTTGGGGGTATCTGTACTTTACTATTTATATTTTTGACAACTTTTACTCCACTACACTCCTGAAGAAAATGATGTACTTTTTACTCCTTACATTTTCCATGACACCCACAAGTACTTAGTACATTATGAATAGTTAGCAGGACATGAAAATGGTCTAATTCACGCACTTATCAAGAGAACATCCCTGGTCATTCCTACTGCCTCTGATCTGGCAGACTCACTAAACAGAGAACATCCCTGGTCATTCCTACTGCCTCTGATCTGGCAGACTCACTAAACAGAGAACATCCCTGGTCATTCCTACTGCCTCTGATCTGGCAGACTCACTAAACAGAGAACATCCCTGGTCATTCCTACTGCCTCTGATCTGGCAGACTCACTAAACAGAGAACATCCCTGGTCATTCCTACTGCCTCTGATCTGGCAGACTCACTAAACAGAGAACATCCCTGGTCATTCCTACTGCCTCTGATCTGGCAGACTCACTAAACAGAGAACATCCCTGGTCATTCCTACTGCCTCTGATCTGGCAGACTCACTAAACAGAGAACATCCCTGGTCATTCCTACTGCCTCTGATCTGGCAGACTCACTAAACAGAGAACATCCCTGGTCATCCCTACTGCCTCTGATCTGGAGGACTCACTAAACAGAGATCATCCCTGGTCATCCCTACTGCCTCTGATCTGGCAGACTCACTAAACAGAGAACATCCCTGGTCATTCCTACTGCCTCTGATCTGGCAGACTCACTAAACAGAGAACATCCCTGGTCATTCCTACTGCCTCTGATCTGGCAGACTCACTAAACAGAGAACATCCTTGGTCATTCCTACTGCCTCTGATCTGGTGGACTCACTAAACAGAGAACATCCCTGGTCATCCCTACTGCCTCTGATCTGGAGGACTCACTAAACAGAGATCATCCCTGGTCATCCCTACTGCCTCTGATCTGGCAGACTCAATAAACACAAATCATTTGTTTGTACATGATGTCTGAGTGTTGAACGGTGCCCCTGGCTATCCGTCAATTAAAAAACAAGAAAATCGTGTTTTCTGGTTTGCTTAATATAAGACATTTTAAATTATTTATACTTTTACTTTTGATACTTAAGTATATTTAAAACCAAATACTTTTAGACTTTTACTCAAGTAGTATTTTACTAGGTGACTTTTACTCAAGTAGTATTTTACTAGGTGACTTTTACTCAAGTAGTATTTTACTAGGTGACTTTTACTCAAGTAGTATTTTACTAGGTGACTTTTACTCAAGTAGTATTTTACTAGGTGACTTTTACTCAAGTAGTATTTTACTAGGTGACTTTTACTCAAGTAGTATTTTACTAGGTGACTTTTACTTGAGTCATTTTCTTTTAAGGTTTCTTTCCTTTTACTCTGGTATGAAAATTGGGTTTTTCCACCGCTGGTCTCTCTCTCTACCTTCCAACTGTCTCTGTATCTGTCTCTCTCTACCTTCCAACTGTCACTTCTAATGACCCCTACTCTCTCTACCTTCTAATGACCCCTACTCTCTCTACCTTCTAATGACCGCTACTCTCGCTGTATCTGTCTCTCTCTGTCTTCCAACTGTCACTTCTAATGACCCCTACTCTCTCTACCTTCCAACTGTCACTTCTAATGACCCCTACTCTCTCTACCTTCCAACTGTCACTTCTAATGACCCCTACTCTCTCTACCTTCCAACTGTCACTTCTAATGACCCCTACTCTCTCTACCTTCCAACTGTCACTTCTAATGACCCCTACTCTCTCTACCTTCTAATGACCCCTACTCTCTCTACCTTCTAATGACCGCTACTCTCGCTGTATCTGTCTCTCTCTGTCTTCCAACTGTCACTTCTAATGACCCCTACTCTCTCTGCATCTCTGTCTCTACTTTCCAACTGTCACTTCTAATGACCCCTACTCTCTCTGCATTTCTCTCTCTACCTTCCAACTGTCACTTCTAATGACCGCTACTCTCTCTACCTTCTAATGACCCCTACTCTCTCTACCTTCTAATGACCCCTACTCTCTCTACCTTCTAATGATCGCTACTCTCGCTGTATCTGTCTCTCTCTGCCTTCCAACCGTCACTTCTAATGACCCCTACTCTCTCTGCATCTCTGTCTCTACCTTCCAACTGTCACTTCTAATGACCCCTACTCTCTCTGCATCTCTCTCTCTAGCTTCCAACTGTCACTTCTAATGACCCCTACTCTCTCTGCATCTGTCTCTCTCTACTTTCAATCGTACGTTTCACAATGACAACTCTATTAGTTCAAATTTCCACACAGCTTATGAATGAAAGGTTTGTCACTCACCCCAGTGATGACAGCCCCCATGGACCAGTTGAAAGAAATCATTAAGATGGAGAGAAGCAGGACCCTGGTCCCCATGGCCGTAGCAGCAACAGTAGCACAGGATAGTGTAGGGTACCACTCTCTCCTCAACACAGTAATACTGTAGCCCCCTTCAGCGCAGTGGCTACTTTCTGTTGTCAGTCTCCACTCAACACAGCAATACTGTAGCCCCCTTCAGCGCAGTGGCTACTTTCTGTTGTCAGTCTCTACTCAACACAGCAATACTGTAGCCCCCTTCAGCGCAGTGGCTACTTTCTGTTGTCAGTCTCTACTCAACACAGCAATACTGTAGCCCCCTTCAGCGCAGTGGCTACTTTCTGTTGTCAGTCTCTACTCAACACAGCAATACTGTAGCCCCCTTCAGCGCAGTAGCTACTTTCTGTTGTCACTCTCTCCTTCTTGTGCTGTCCGTCTGACTCACTGTGCCTGGTGTCATGTCCAAGCTCTCTCTCTCTCTCTTTCATCCTCTCCCTCTCCCCTGACCCCCCATGTATGTATGTATGTATGTATGTATATAAAATGAAATACCTTATTTATATAAACATTCAGACCCTTTGCTATGAGACTCAAAATTTCATTGATCATCCTTGAGATGTTTCTACAACTTGATTGGACATGATTTTGAAAGAAACACACACCTGTCTATATAAGGTCCCACATTCCACAGTGCATGTCAGAGCAAAATCCAAGCCATGACGTCGAAGGAATTGTCCGTAGAGTTCCGAGACAGGATTGTGTCGAGGCACAGATCTGAGGAAGGGTACCAAAATATTTCTGCAGCATCGAAGGTCCCCAAGAACACAGTGGCCTCCATCATTCTTAAATGGAAGAAGTTTGGAACCACCAAGACTATTCATAGATTTGGCCGCCCAGCCAAACTGAGCAAATCGGGGGAGAAGGGCCTTGGTCAGGGAGGTGACCAAGAACCAGATGGTCACTCTGCTAGAGCTCCAGAGTTCCTCTGTGGAGATGGGAAAACCTTCCAGAAGGACAACCATCTCTGCACCACTCCACCAATCAGACCTTTATGGTAGAGTGACCAGATGGAATCCACTCATCAGTAAAAGGCACATGGCAGCCCGCTTGGAGTTTACCAAAATGCACCTAAAGACTCTCAGACCATGAGAAACAATATTCTCTGGTCTGATGAAATCCAGATTGAACTCTTTCACCTGAATGCCAAGCATGGTGGTGGCAGCATCATGCTGTGACAATGTTTTTCAGCGGCAGGGACTGAGAGACTAGTCAGGATCAAGGGAAAGATGAACGGAGCAAAGTACAGAGAGATCCTTGATGAAAACCTGCTCCATAGCACTGAAGACCTCAGACTGGGGTGAAGGTTCATCTTCCAACAGGACAATGTTGGAAGCACACAGTCAAGACAACGCAGGCAGGAATGGTTTTGGGACAAGTCTCTGAATGGGCTTAAGTGGCCCAAAAAGAGCCAAGACTTGAACCCAACCGAACATCTCTGGAGAGACCTGAAAATAGCTGTGCAGCAATGCTCTCCATGCAACCTGATAGACCTTGAGAGGATCTGCAGGAAGGAATGGGAGAAACTCCACAAATTCAGGTGTGCCAAGCTTGTAGCATCATACCCAAGAAGACTCGAGGCTGTAATAGCTGCCAAAGGTGCTTCAACAAATTACTGAGTAAAAGGGTCTGAAAACGTATGTAAATGTGATATTTCCGTTTTTTAATTTTAACAAATTTGCCAAAATGTATAAAAACCTGTTTTTGATTCGTCATTATGGGGTATTGTGTGTAGATAGATGGGGGGGACGGGACAATTTAAACAAGTTTATAATAAGGCTGTAACGTAACAAAATGTGGAAAAATTAAAGGGGTCTGAATACTTTCCGAATGTACTGTATATACCTCTTCCTATTCCAAGTATAGCTCCGTATTCTGAGTAAGTGACCAGACCAACAGTGGTGACTGACTGACCAGCATGTCTGTTGAAAGGGCTTTATGAATACACACTAGTACAGTATGTCACGGGACTGAAAGACACCTGCTACCGGGACAAAACATTTATGGAAGTGAATAGGGAATTTCCACGTCGAAGGTATACATGTCATATATATATATATATATATATATATATATATATATATATATATATATATATATATATATATATATATATATGCTATATGAGTTTTCTTATCGCTCTCAGATACTTCAAGACATTGTTTTGATTTATTTTTGGACTAATCTGTTTTTCCATATATGAATCTGTTATTCGTTGTGTTTCTATGGGCTAATAGCAGTAAGACCAAATTCAATGTTTCATCAAATATATATATATATATTTTTTTACACCTATAGGGTTCCTAAAATCAAATAGTTAAATGATCCATGGTATGACCATCTTAAAACAATTCCATATGTTAGTTTAGGGTTGTAGAAACCCAGCCCAGGCTTTTGGACTGTAATGGGATTTATGTAACATCCTGGTCCCAAGGTGTCCATCTGTTTGTCTGGAGCGGAGACAGGACCATCCGTCATAGAAGACCCCAAAGTTATTGCCATAGAAATAGAATGTCATTGCAGCTCACACTTCCGGTCGGCCCATCGTCTCTTTCTAAGACGAGGCTTTCAGGTAAATCACTACATAATCGATCACAACTTTCTACTGAAAACAATGAGGCAGTTGCAAACCGTATTCTGTCTTTTTTTTATGGAGTAACTGCTCATAGAGAGAAACTGAGAAAAATGACTTCAAAGTTATTTTTTATTGTCCAGCCGAATGAGTTGTAGGCAGATCATTGGAGATGTGGTTATCTGTTGTCTTACTATGAGGTCATTTTTTAAAGTTCATATTTACCCTGACCAGTGACATGACCTTTGAACCCAAAAAGACAGTTACTGCCTTCTTGCTTGGTACAGCCACTGGAACACTTTTCCATGGCAATTATTATTATTATTTTTTTTTGACAAACTTGTGTTAGAATATTTCATTGTATGTGGCTGTCAGTGTCATATAGTTTGATACTTGTATTAGCAAAGAACAATAAATAATATCAAAGTTTACCGTAGACACTGCAGCCCAAAGCTCAGTGAAACCAAGCGAAAAGGCAGTAACTGACGGGAGTAATGCCAGCGAATGCCTTTTTCCATGGTTTCACTTTAACTTCTTACAGTTACTGCAAACATGACCCCCCATTTTCTCCATAATACAACACAATTGAGTCATGATATTTGTACACATGATAAAGCATGTTTTTCAAGTATTATTATTTTATATTTTTAAATAACTCATTTTTTGACCAAATGTACAGTTACTGCTCTTTCGCCCTATTAGGGCAGCATAGTGCACTAAATATAATAATAATAATACATTTAATTTGAATAGTGCTTTTCATTACAGAGTTACTTCAAAACTCTTGTCAAAAGTAGTACACTAGGGAGCTATTTGGGAAGCAGCCCAGGATCTCTAGACTAGACTGCCCTTTAAATGAGAAGCAGCCCAGGATCTCTAGACTAGACTGCCCTTTAAATGAGAAGCAGCCCAGGATCTCTAGACTAGACTGCCCTTTAAATGAGAAGCAGCCCAGGATCTCTAGACTAGACTGCCCTTTAAAATGGGAAGCAGCCCAGGATCTCTAGACTAGACTGCCCTTTAAAATGGGAAGCAGCCCAGGATCTCTCTAGACTAGACTGCCCTTTAAAATGGGAAGCAGCCCAGGATCTCTAGACTAGACTGCCCTTTAAAATGGGAAGCAGCCCAGGATCTCTAGACTAGACTGCCCTTTAAATGAGAAGCAGCCCAGGATCTCTAGACTAGACTGCCCTTTAAATGAGAAGCAGCCCAGGATCTCTAGACTAGACTGCCCTTTAAAATGGGAAGCAGCCCAGGATCTCTAGACTAGACTGCCCTTTAAATGAGAAGCAGCCCAGGATCTCTCTAGACTAGACTGCCCTTTAAAATGGGAAGCAGCCCAGGATCTCTAGACTAGAATGCCCTTTAAATGAGAAGCAGCCCAGGATCTCTAGACTAGACTGCCCTTTAAGAGAAGCAGCCCAGGATCTCTAGACTAGACTGCCCTTTAAAATGGGAAGCAGCCCAGGATCTCTAGACTAGACTGCCCTTTAAATGAGAAGCAGCCCAGGATCTCTCTAGACTAGACTGCCCTTTAAATGAGAAGCAGCCCAGGATCTCTCTATACTAAACTGCCCTTTAAATGGGATAGAGAGGTACAGTATAGCATGACAATATTGTGTGACACATATCATATACTAGTGTGATATTGTGTGCCCCATATCATATACTAGTGTGATATTGTGTGCCCCATATCATATACTAGTGTGATATTGTGTGCCCCATATCATATACTAGTGTGATGACTCATTGTGAGTTAAAGGTCAATCAAGGGACCGTCTGTGGACAGATATGTGCAGTACTGATTGATATACAGTAACTAATAGCAGTTAAGACACCTATTCCTTTTCACCAACTCCCTCTGGCCGTAAAGTGGACGAGGATGGACTATCTGTGTGTGTGGGCGGAGGCGGTGAAGAGGGGTGTGTGATGGTAATGGACAGGGAGGTGTCAATAGGATATGCAGGTTTCTGATTTAGGGACGAAGAGAGGGATGAGAGGAGAGGAAGTATACCCCATGGGTTAGTCAGCAACACATTACCCAGAATGCTGTGTAGCAGGTGATGGATTTCTCTGAAGGACTCCTGGCTACATAATTACATTCCCTTGTTTCTGCCTTGTCAGCAGAAGAGAAGCAGCAGGCCTCTGAGGACCGATAGGACAGAAATCATCCAGAACCCTGTCCTCCCTGACTTGGGCAAAGTACAGTCGTGGCCAAAAGTTTTGAGAATGACACAAATATTAATTTCCACAGTTTGCTGCTTCAGTGTCTTTAGATATTTTTGTCAGACGTTACTGTGGAATACTGAAGTATAATTACAAGCATTTCATAAGTGTCAAAGGCTTTTATTGACAATTACATGAAGTTGATGCAAAGAGTCAATATTTGCAGTGTTGACCCTTCTTTTTCAAGACCTCTCCATTCTGCCCTGGCATGCTGTCAATTAACTTCTGGGCCACATCCTGACTGATGGCAGCCCATTCTTGCATAATCAATGCTTGGAGTTTGTCAGAATTTGTGTGTTTTTGTTTGTCCACCCACCTCTTGAGGATTGACCACAAGTTCTCAATAGGATTAAGGTCTGGGGAGTTTCCTGGCCATGGACCCAAAATGTCCATGTTTTGTTCCCTGTGCCACTTAGTTATCACTTTTGCCTTATGGCAAGGTGCTCCATCATGCTGGAAAAGACATTGTTTGTCACCAAACTGTTCCTGGGTGGTTGGGAGAAGTTGCTCTCAGAGGATGTGTTGGTACCATTCTCTATTCATGGCTGCGTTCTTAGGCAAAATTGTGAATGAGCCCACTCCCTTGGCTGAGAAGCAATCCCACACATGAATGGTCTCAGGATGCTTTACTGTTGGCATGACACAGGACTGATGGTAGCGCTCACCTTGTCATCTCCGGACAAGCTTTTTTCCGGATTTCCCAAACAATCGGAAAGGGGATTCATCAGAGAAAATGACTTTACCCCAGTCCTCAGCAGTCCAATCCCTGTACCTTTTGCAGAATATCAGTCTGTCCCTGGTGTTTTTCCTGGAGATAATTGGCTTCTTTGCTGCCCTTCTTGACACCGGGCCATCCTCCAAAAGTCTTCACCTCACTGTGCGTGCAGATGCACTCACACCTGCCTGCTGCCATTCCTGAGCAAGCTCTGTACTGGTGGTGCCCCGATCCTGCAGCTAAATCAACTTTAGGAGATGGTCCTGGCGCTTGCTGGACTTTCTTGGGCACCCTGAAGCCTTCTTCACAACATTTGAACCGCTCTCCTTGAAGTTCTTGATGATCCGATAAATGGTTGATTTAGGTGCAATCTTACTGGCAGCAAAATCCTTGCCTGTGAAGACCTTTTTGTGCAAAGCAATGATGACGGCATGTGTTTCCTTGCAGGTAACCATGGTTGACAGAGGAAGCACAATGATTCCAAGCACCACCCTCCTTGTGAAGCTTCCAATCTGTTATTCGAACTCAATCAGAATGACAGAGTGATCTCCAGCCTTGTCCTCGTCAACACTCACACCTGTGTTAACGAGAGAATCACTGACATGATGTCAGCTGGTCCTTTTGTGGCAGGGCTGAAATTCAGTGGAAATGTTTTTGGGGGGGATTCAGTTCATTTGCATGGCAAAGAGGGACTTTGCAATTAATTGAAATTCATCTGATCACTCTTCATAACATTCTGGAGTTTATGCAAATTGCCATCATACAAACAGAGGCAGAAGACTTTGTGAAAATGTATATTTGTCATTCTCAAAACTTTTGGCCACGACTAGACACCTTTATGGGGAACAAAAATACAGCAATACGATGAGAGAAGACAAAATATTTCCACCTCTCCTATCAGAGTCATTAGTTCATTTATTTTATATATGTAGCTCGTTTTTGGTCACAGGTCCAGGAATGGTTGAAGACCTGGACCTTTACCTGGAGCGAACTCTGCAGATAGCACTTCTGGGTGATCTGAAAACTCAAAGTCAATTGATCAATAATATAAGAATACTTTTGGCAAAAAAAAAAGTAGCTTTAATTTACAATCTGTAGAAACTATCAGAATAGAAAAGTATCAGTACTTTTGTGAAACATCACAGCACAGTTGAAAAATATATAGGGGAGGGGTTGAATGGAGCTGAACGTTGGGACTAATAACAACAAGATAACAAATGTAAGACATACGGGGTCTGTAAAATGTTTATAGGTTCAGAACTTTTGTGAAATAGCACAGTTAAAAATATATGGCAAATAGAAATCAAACTGGATGGACATCAGAAATAGATGGGAGAGGTTGAGGAAGGCCAGGACTAAAAACAAACACAATACAACTATTGTAAAATAGATTGTGCCGATAAATTATATATAAACTCAGAAAAAAAAAGAAACGTCCTCTCACTGTCAACTGCGTCTATTTTCAGCAAACTTAACATGTGTAAATATTTGTATGAACATAACAAGATTCAACAACTGAGACATAAACTGAACAAGTTCCACAGACATGTGACCAACAGAAATGGAATAATGTGTCCCTGAACATACGGGGGTCAAAATCAAAAGTAACAGTCAGTATCTGGTGTGGCCACCAGCAGCATTAAGTACTGCAGTGCATCTCCTCCTCATGGACTGCACCAGATTTGTCGGTTCTTGCTGTGAGATGTTACCCCACTCTTCCACCAAGGCACCTGCAAGTTCCCAGACATTTCTGGGGTTCATTAATTGTTTAGGGTTCATTGAACAAGCATGGGAAACAGTGTTTAAACCCTTTACAATGAAGATCTGTGAAGTTATTTAAATTTAAATTTAAATAAATTAAATTTATTAATTAATTACATTTTTACGAATTGAAAGACAGGGTCCTGAAAAGGAATGTTTCTTTTTTTGCTGAGTATAGTATGTATTAGCTGGAAGTAGAAGCCTAAGTGTTGTTGTTTATTTGTTTTCTCCAATTAGGAGAGGGGTGGTAGGGTTTGCTGGAAATAATAAAGGAAAATATATAGGAATATATGTATGTGTATTTGTTTGTATGTATGTATGTAAATATATACTGTATATTTACGCAAAAAACATATGGGGGATTGGAAATGATGCAGACAATTACATTGATGGAAGCTACATTCTACTCGCAGTAGTAAAGCTGATCTACCCCCTAAAAAAAAAAAGAGAGAGAGATATATTTTTTTGTACATACTTTATTGGCCCAATTGTTACCAACTTTCTGCCTAAATAGACATACCCAAAAGTAATTATTTTTCATGAGATGACAATAAACAATAACTAGTAATGCTGCATAGTTCTAGACAGGTCTGGAACTAACCTTTCTCGTAAGAAACGGTTATAATTGCAGAGGCTTACTCACTTTTAAGGACACAAGCTCAAGTAGACTTTTTGTAGATTTTTTTCATATTATGAAAAAGTGGGGCAATGGGGCTTGAAATGACTGAACTGCTTTCTAAATATAGTTACAATCAAATTATAAATTACTTACGATAAGATTTCACATTTCTTATAACTGTAAAATAAATATGATCATAATTAGTGACAGTACAATATTGGCCCTATTTCATATTACTGATAAAAGAGACATTTCTCCTCAATGTCCACTGAGCGGCACTGACGCCATTCAAATGTTTGCCCTAACCCTAACCCTAAACCTAACCCTAACCCCTAACCATAACCCTAAACCTAACCCTAACCCCTAACCATAACCCTAACCCTAACCCTAACCCCTAACCATAACCCTAAACCTAACCCCTAACCATAACCCTAAACCTAACCCTAACCCCTAACCATAACCCTAAACCTAACCCTAACCCCTAACCATAACCCTAACCCTAACCCTAACCCTAACCATAACCCTAAACCTAAAAATTTAAGCAGAAAGTGATTTTGTCCTTCTGTGACAAGGAGAAAGTGGTCTTGTTTAAATTCTATGAAATTATTTAGTATTTTTTCATGTTGAGAGCTCTAAATCCGACCTGAGAATATCACAAGATTGCTGAATTCGCTAAACTGTCCCCTTTAATATGCCGCAGGCTGGGCTAGTCTGCGGGAGAGCAAATTGATTCTTTGTCTGGATAGGCCAGAAAATGTGACACATCACCCCTATGCAAATGTGGAGTCTGAAACATGACACTTCAAGTCAGCTCTACTGAGAGAGTGGAAACAGAGAGCTGACAGATGGGTCTTTCTGACACTATAAGGCCCGGGACTCTACGATGTTCACAGAGAGCTTTGTACACCAAAATGTCACTCGGAACTGATCCAGAACCACCCAATAGTCCCCCGTATAGGGGACTTAACATCTAATTAAAAGCATAAACTTTACTTAATTTTAACGCACCTAGAAAGTTAGAACCAAGCACCCCTCCTCGTCCACTGTACATAGAACCCACCTGACGCCCCACACCCCTAAAAAGTCCCCCTAACAGTTCACCAGCTCCCAGCTCCCAAATACATGCTCCAGTGTGAGCGAGCCTGCACCAGCCCCAGCAGCCCAGCTCTGGGTTCCGTACACCCCGCCCCCTGAACCTCATGTTTCCTGGTCTTCCACACTGCCATTTTTGCCTGCCCCAACAAGTAATTTACTAGGCAGTCCCTTTGCCTTGTTGGCTACGCTCTACCTACTGTAGGACCTCTAACATTTAAGTCCAGTCACCCCCAACCCTCGGCCCACCCCGGACAGAAAACAACCCCACCAGCCTGGAACAAGAAAAAAACCTTGCATTGTCTCCTCCTCTCCACAGAACAGACCCACTGATGGATCAAGGTGCAACGTGTATCTGTTCGAAGCGATAGGCCTGTGAATAGTCCTCTCCTGTAGATCAGCAATACGCTTCTCTGTGGGAGGCTTATACAGGGAGCGCCAATATCCTCTCAGAGAAGAGCCCGGTCCCAATCTCCGCCAGCCACCCCGTTGCCCTCAGCCCGTGAAGATGGTATTTCTAAGCCACATTGGGGCGGTAGCGTAGCCTAGTGGTTAGAGCGAAAGGTTGCAAGGTTGAATCCCTGAGCTGGCAAGGTAAAAATCTGTCAGTTAAACCCACTGTTCCCAGGCCGTCATTGAAAATAAGAATTTGTTCTTAACCGACTTGCCTAGTTAAATAAAGATAAAATAAAATAAATAAAATAAATTCACAGCCACCCCATTGCCTTCAGCCTATGCAGATGGTATTTCTGAGCCACAGTCACCCCTCAGCACATGCAGATGGTATTTCTGAGCCACAGTCACCCCTCAGCACATGCAGATGGTATTTCTGAACCACAGTCACCCCTCAGCACATGCGGATGGTATTTCTGAGCCACAGTCACCCCTCAGCACATGCAGATGGTATTTCTGAGCCACAGTCACTGCTCAGCACATGCAGATGGTATTTCTGAGCCACAGTCACCCCTCAGCACATGCAGATGGTATTTCTGAACCACAGTCACCCCTCAGCACATGCAGATGGTATTTCTGAGCCACAGTCACCCCTCAGCACATGCAGATGGTATTTCTGAGCCACAGTCACTGCTCAGCACATGCAGATGGTATTTCTGAACCACAGTCACCCCTCAGCACATGCAGATGGTATTTATGAGCCACAGTCACCCCTCAGCACATGCAGATGGTATTTCTGAACCACCCACGTACAGAGTATTTTTGCTGGCTGTGCAAAAGGTCCCTAGCTCCGGGGTCTTGTACGTCACAATAATTACCTCACCCTGCTGGTTCTCCCCTGCAGCAGCAATGGTTCCTCCATTATCAATGCTTCTAGCTGTGAAACGTCTCTGTGCCCAGCGAAGTAGAACGAAGTTATAGCTGACATATGGTCCTGCTCCAGATCCATCAGGAACAAGTGCCCGTCATATCCAAGGTCCCCTGCATTGTTGGTTAAGGGCTTGTAAGTAAACATTTCACGGTAAGATCTACACCTGTTGTATTTGGCGCATGTGACAAATACAATTTGATTTGATTTTGATTTGCTCTCCTCAGAACACACCAAGAGTCTCTTCAGACCAACAGTCTCTTCAGCACACCCCCTTCTGGTACAGAAGTCTCTGTGCAGCTTATAGATGGAAAGCTGTCACTTTGGACCCAATGGGCATATACTTACCTAATTGTGCGTCGCCCCACGGACCTCCCGGTCGCGGCCGGTTACGACAGAGCCTGGGCGCGAACCCAGGGACTCTGATGGCACAGCTGCAGTACAGCGCCCTTAACCACTGCGCCACCCGGGAGGCCCCCGATTGTCCAGTGTTGACCAAAATCGATCCACCAGTAACCTCTGCAGTTGCTTGATGAGACTCTGTGGGCAATCCAACACCATCAGCCAGTGCCTGAGCATTGAAGCAACCAAGTTGTTAGTGACAAGGACCTTTACAAGGTCCAATATGCAGGAATCGATCAACCATTTCCTGGTTGCTAACATTCTAACAGTTTGTCTAATGTCAATTTATGTGGCAAAACAAGCAGTCATTGTGTAGAGAATCCTTGTACCATCTAAACCGCTGTGAAATATATTTTCCAGAACCCAAAATATTGTGTTGTCAGGTGTTTGAAGCTGGTGTACAAAACCCAAAATGAAAATATGCAAAACTGAAACTTAAAAACGGGAAGCATAGGATTAGCGCACATAGAACAGATATACCACTTCTTAGACTTGATTTCATTGAGAAGGACGGATCTATAACTTACATTTCTATGTGAATTTGGTCGGGTCGCCCCAAAAAAAGTCACATATTGCAGCTTTAACTAAAAGACATCAGTGGCAACAACCATTTAGACAACTTAGCTGTAACCTTGTCCACCAGACCCGCCCAGTGTCTCTCTTAAACTCTGAAGTCCCCAAGAACACCCCCAAAGAACTCCCTACTCTGCCCCACTGTAACCCCCCCCCCCCCCCCCCCCCAGAAAGACTAGGAGACCCTTCTCTGGCCCATCCCCATAAATCAGACCCTCATTCTGCTCCCAGTTCACCTTAGCTGATGCCAGTATATGCCCAGTGAAACCTGGAGCGGCAATCCTGTTACAGCTCCAATTACAGACATAAAACCTACATAGCCTCGCTGCACTAAGCCTCTTGCCTGGCTACCCAGACTTCTTGCTCCAGCCAAAATAACTCTAGTAGACAGTTTAATGAGAGCGGCTGAAGAATCCATACCAAACTCTAAATCATTCAGAAAGGGCAAGGCTGTCCCCCGGTGGTCAAGTGAGTGCCATACAGTTGTCAAGCCTTTAAAGCCTTAAAATAACTCAAATAGGTTCACAGAGCTGATTGAGCATCAAGGAAAAAAGAGTAATAGCAAGAATAATCAAATGGTCAAACAGACTTATTGGAGAAAGTACTGTGACATCACACTTATTGGAGAAGGTACTGTGACATCACACTTATTGGAGAAGGTACTGTGACATCACACTTATTGGAGAAAGTACTGTGACATCACACTTATTGGAGAAAGTACTGTGACATCACAGTTATTGGAGAAAGTACTGTGACATCACACTTATTGGAGAAAGTACTGTGACATCACACTTATTGGAGAAAGTACTGTGACATCACACTTATTGGAGAAGGTACTGTGACATCACACTTATTGGAGAAAGTACTGTGACATCACACTTATTGGAGAAAGTACTGTGACATCACACTTATTGGAGAAAGTACTGTGACATCACACTGATTGGAGAAAGTACTGTGACATCACACTGATTGGAGAAGGTACTGTGACATCACACTTATTGGAGAAAGTACTGTGACATCACACTTATTGGAGAAGGTACTGTGACATCACACTTATTGGAGAAGGCACTGTGACATCACACTTATTGGAGAAAGTACTGTGATATCACACTTATTGGAGAAAGTACAGTGACATCACACTTATTGGAGAAGGTACTGTGACATCACACTTATTGGAGAAAGCACTGTGACATCACACTTAATGGAGAAAGCACTGTGACATCACACTTATTGGAGAAGGTACTGTGACATCACACTTATTGGAGAAGGTACTGTGACATCACACTTATTGGAGAAAGTACTGTGACATCACACTTAATGGAGAAAGTTCTGTGACGTCAATGGCCAGGAGACAAACATAAAGGGACAGGTTGGGAATGATCAAGAAAATGAATGGCATCAATAGAAGACGGGCCATCCCGGGCACTAAAATCTGACGAAAAGACTGCAATGCACAGATGAGGAGCAATCAGACATGTTAGTGGAGGCCTTTGCAGGTATCCACAGCACTGCATCCCTAAGCCCAGAACTAAGCTAAGAAGCAGGGAGACCATGCTGGAGACGAACTGAACTACACACCAGAGGAGGATCTCAGAGTTAAAACACCAATCCTTTTGGATGCAGAATGCTCTTTGGCTGAGATAACGAAGGCGAGTAAAAGCAGCTGGCTGACACAATATGCTATGAAATGTTTCCCGAGACCTATCAGACAATTGCATACAAATAATTCTCAATAATTTTTTTTTTTTTTTAAATGATTATGAGAAACAGTATTATTACCCAAAGCCCTGGAAACACGCTCTAGCAGTCCCCATAGCTAAACCAGGAAAAGAACCAGGATCTATCTCTCAACTCAAACACATATCAAGGAATGGAATGTATAGTCACAGACAGACTCTTGTATGTAACTAGATCGGACAATACAGGTCCGGATCGGTTCTACTCTCACAACCAGTCGTGAAGTGGAGAATTGGACCGCCCAGGGAAGAGTGTGATCAACTGACATTTTCAACCTCTCCCTGATCGAGTCTGTGATACCCACATGTTTCAAGCAGAACACCATAGTACCTGTCCCCAAGAATGTGAAGGTAACTTGCCTAAATGACTACCACCCGTAGCACTCACGTCTGTAGCCATGAAGTGCTTTGAAAGGCTGGTCATGGCTCACATCAATACCATCATCCAGTTAATCCTAGATCCACTCCAATTCGCATACTGCACCAACAGATCCACAATTGACACAATCTCACTGCCCTATCCCACCTGGACAAAAGGAACACCTATGTGAGAATGCTGTTCATTGACGACAGCTCAGCGTTCAACAACATAGTGCTCACAAAGGACCCTGGGACTAAACACCTCCCTCTGCAACTGGATCCTGGACTTCCTGACGGGCCGCTCCCAGGTGGTAAGGGTAGGTATCAACACATCTGCCATTCTGATCCTCAACATGGGGGCCCCTCAGGGGTGCGTCCTTAGTCTTCTCCTGTACTCCCTGTTCACCCATGACTGTGTGGCCAAGCTTGACTCCAACACCCTCATTAGGTTTGCAGAACAGTGGTAGGCCTGGTCATCAACAACGATGAGACAGCCTATAGGGAGGAGGTCAGAGACCTGTCAGTGTGGTGCCAGGACAACAACCTCTCCATTGATGTAAGCAAGATAAAGGAGCTGGTCGTGGACTACAGGGAAAGGAGGGCCGAACAGGCCACCATTAACATTGACGGTTGGCCTCCAGAGTGGCACAGTGGTCTAAGGCACTGCATCACAGTTGCTAGCTGTGCCACTAGAGATCCTGGTTTGAGTCCAGGCTCTGTCGCAGCCAGCCGTGACCGGGAGACCCATGGGGCAGTGCACAATTGGCCCAGCGTCGTCTGGGTTAGGTGAGGGTTTGGCCAGCAGGGATGTCCTTGTCCCATCGCGCACTAGCGACTCCTGTTTTGCGGGCCAGGTGCATGCACGCTGACACAGTCACCAGGTGTACGGGGTTTCCTCCGACACGTTGGTGTGGCTGGTTTCTGGGTTAAGCGGGCGTTGTGTCAAGAAGCAGTGGGTTGTGTTTCGGAGGACGCACGGCTCTCGACCTTCTCCTCTCCCGAGTCCGTAAGGGAGTTGCAGTGTTGAGACAAGACTGTCTCAGAGAGAACAGTCTATAACTTGGGTGACTGGAGTCTGACAATTTTTTGGGCCTTCCTCTGACACTGCCTGGTAAATAGATCCTGGATGGCAGGGAGCTTGGCCCCAGTGATGTACTGGGCAATACGCATTACCCTCTGTAACGCATTATAGTCGGATGCCAAGCAATTGGATACCACGACAAATGGGGAGAATAAGGGGTAAAAGTACAAATATATATATACTGTATGTGAAGAATGCAACAAAGATGCAGAATCATCTGGCCAAGTGCATAAAGTTCCCTCAGCGCTCAACAAGCAACATCTGACAAATGTCCCTCTACTTCTATTCGAGGTAAAAATGATGGATCAGACATCTTATCGATAGCAACAGCTCATGGTCCTACTGGAATCATATGTCCTTTTGACTCAATGGAGGAACGTAGTCAGATAAATGCTGATGAATGTCTTGCTTGAGCTGTGTATGCAACTGATTCCCCTCTGATGCTCACAGGCAATGTGTATAGGAAGAGATTTCTGAATGTTCTTCGCCCAGCATACACCCCTCCAACCAGACATGCTTTATCTACTCATTTGCTGGATGCAGAGTTCAGAGTTCAAGTGAAGGTCAAGCAAATCATAGAGAAAGTAGACTGTATTGCAATCATCTCTGATGGGTGGTAGAATGTTTGTGGGCAAGGAATAATTAACTACATCATCTCCACCACTCAACCAGTATTCTACAAGAGCACAGACACAAGGGACAACAGACACACTGGTCTCTACATTGCAGATGAGCTGAAGGAAGTCATAAATGACCTTGGACCACAGAGGGTATTTGCACTGGTGACAGACGATGCTGCAAACATGAAGGCTGCTTGGTCTAAAGTGGAGTCCTACCCTCACATCACACCCATTGGCTGTGCTGCTCATGCATTGAATCTGCTCCTCAAGGACACCATGACACTGAAAACAATAGATACAATCTACAAGAGAGCCAAGGAAATGGTTAGGTATGTGAAGGGTCATCAAGTTATAGCAGCAATCTGCCTCACCAAGCAAAGTGAGAAGAAAAAGAGCACCACATTGAAGCTGCCCAGCAACACCCGTTGGGGTGGTGTCGTCATCATGTTTGACAGTCTCCTGGAGGGGAAGGAGTCTCTCCAAGAAATGGCCTTATCATAGTCTGCTGATATGGACAGCCCCATCAAGAGGATCCTCCTGGATGATGTATTTTGGGAGAGAGTGGTAAGCAGCCTGAAACTCCTGAAACCTATAGCAGTAGCCATTGCACGGATTGAGGGAGACAATGCCATCCTGTCTGATGTTCAGACTCTACTTGCAGATGTAAGAGAAGAAATACGTACTGCCCTGCCCACTTCACTGTTGATCCAAGCTGAAGACTTATGCCTGTTGGACTAGTAACCGAAAGGTTGCAAGATCGAATCCCCTAGCTGACAAAGTCAAAATCTGTTGTTCTGCCCCTGAACAAGGCAGTTAACCCACTGTTCCTAGACCGTCATTGTAAATAGAATTTGTTCTTAACTGACTAGCCTAGTTAAAAAAAGGTCAAATAAAAAAAAGCCCATACACACCGCAGCATACATGTTGGACCCCAAGTATGCTGGCAAGAGCATCCTGTCTGGTGCAGAGATCAACAAGGCCTATGGTGTCATCACTACTGTGTCTCGCCACCTCGGCCTGGATGAGGACAAGGTTCTTGGCAGTCTGGCGAAGTACACTTCCAAGCAAGGGCTTTGGGATGGAGATGCAATATGGCAGTCATGCCAACATATCTCATCAGCCACCTGGTGGAAGGGACTTTGTGGATCTGAAGCTGTTGCCTCCATCATCCTCCAAATCCCACCAACATTAGCTTCCTCAGGGTGCAACTGGTCCTTGTTTGGGAGCACACACACACACACACACACACACACACACCAAAGCACGCAACAGGCTGACCAATACAAGGGTTGAAACATTGGTGGCCATCTGGGCAAATTTGAGGCTTTTTGAGCCTGACAACGAGCCATCCTCAACAAGGTTGGAAAGTGACAGTGAAGATGAGGCCTCAGAGTCTGATGTTCCAGATGTGGACATTGAGGAGGTCCAGGGAGAAGATATGGAAGCCTGAGAGGAAGTCAACCAAAGCTTTAGTTACTAGACTATCATTTTACAGATGTTTGTTGAAAACATTTTTAGGAGATGCGATGGATCATTGGGGATCATTCAATATCCCCTTTCTTTTGTTGTTCAGTGAAATCATCTCATGTGAAGAGTCAATTCGTAACTAAATTGTAAAAAAAAAAAAATATATTGGAAGGATTTAATCATTTGCATTTATTTCTACTTATGATAAGGTTAAAGGTTTATATTTCTGTCTCCATATGATACGGTAAATATATCCAATGTAAAAAAACATCTACATTTAAATTGTATTAATATTAATTTGCATATATTCCCGTTAATTCCCACAGAAAGTTTCCACCTCTGAATATTCCCCAAAATGTTGCAACCCTAGTCCCGACTGAAGCCCAGTGACTCATCCTATGGTTTCTTGGGAGAGTGTGCGACATGCTGACATTCTGCTGGAGGTCAAAGTCTATTTCTTTTTGTGGCACTTCTTTCAAATCGCCATTCATTCCTGCTGCCAATCATCACTCCGTATCCCTGCGAGACAGTTGATGAAAAGAATCTGGTTCAACTTGGGTTAACGGTCCGTTTTCTTAGAACTTGTCTACGTGACATTATGGCCGATCTCTAAGAAACTGATAAAGACCCAACCTGCCAATGGACATGTACGCATGAACAAAGAATTGGTGATGAATGTATGAATTAAATGAAGCTTCTAGGGGTTCATGTGTAGTAGTTATCTCACTGGACACCGGAAAGGAAGACATTATCATAGCTTATTCAAGATATACATCAAATGGATGGGGAGAAATGTGTATACTATTTATGGTTAATCTCAATAAAATTACACCTTCTAAATAGGAAGAATGATATGATTTGATATTTATTTTAAACCTTGCATTAGTACATGTTGTAGGCTTCTCATTAATGCATGAATCAATGTGCGAAGTAGGGCCTACATGAATATTGCCTTCATAAATGACATTCTATTTCCATGGTTTTATAGAGCACATTATCTGAGGGAGATTCAAAGTAAATCCTGAATGGCAGGGTAGCCTAGTGGTTAGAGTGTTGGACTAGTAACCGGAAGGTTGCAAGTTCAAATCCCCGAATTTGTTCTTAACTGACTTGCCTAGTTAAATAAAAGGTAAAAAAAAAAAAAGAGCATTCTTAACAACACAAAGAGAGAGAGATCAAGACATTGTTGCCGTGGCCACAGCAGGAAGTTAGCTTGTCTAGATAACAATCAACACCCCTTTTCAAATATTTGACAGACACTTCTGTTGAGCTGAATAGAGTAGATGTTTTTATAGCACCGTGATAAGGACACAGATTGGTGGTGGCTCAGACATGATCCTATCATAGAGGATATACCGAACAGCCTGTCCATCACCTGTTGCGAGTCAAGACATCACTGTCAGATGCGAGATGGGCTTAATAAGAAATGTTTGTAAAATGAGAAATATGGTGATGATTGTGTTAGAAGAAGACTGTAGCATACACCAGGTTAATTGTTTATACAGTAAAGCATACACTGAGTACACAAAACATTAAAAAGTCAATATTAGGAAGATGTTCCTAATTAAAAAAAAAAAAAAAAAAATCACCTTTATTTAACAAGGAAAGTCAGTTAAGAACAAATTCTTATTTACAATGATGGCCTACCCTGGCCAAACCTGGACGACGCTGGGCCAATTGGGACTCCCAATCACGGATGGATGTGATACAGCCTGGAATCAAACCAGGGACTGTAGTGACACCTCTTGCACTGAGATGCAGTGCCTTAGACCGCTGTGCCACTCAGAAGCAAATGTTTGGTATACTCTTTGTCCGTTTCATATATGTCAAAACACTTCTTTCATGTTAACAGATTGATTTGTTAAAGTTGAGATGCTGAGAGGAGACTTTATAATGTTGCAAATGCACTAAACAAGTGATGGGATTTCAGTCCTGGCCCGCAACAGGTAACCCTCAATGACTCGTTTTAAGTCACGTCCTCGTTAGAGGCATAGGCGTGGATCAGACAACCAGTCAGTATCTGGTGTGACCAACATTTGCCTCATGTAGCATGACACATCTCCTTCTCATGATCAGGCTGTTGGTTGTGGCATTTGGAATGCTGTTCCACTCCTCTTCAATGGCTGTGTGAAGTTGCTGGACATTGTTGTGAATTGGAACACACTGTCGTACAAGTCGATCCAGAGCATCCCAAACATGCTCAATGGGTGACATGTCTGAGTATGCAGGCCATGGAAGAACTGGGACATTTTCAGCTTCCAGGAATTGTGTACAGATCCTTGCGACATGGGGCCGTGCGTTATCATGCTGAAACGTGGTGATGGAGGAAGATGAATGGCACGACAATGGGCCTCAGGATCTCGACACGGTATCTCTGTGCATTCAAATTGCCATCGATAAAATGCAATTGTGTTTGTTGTCTGTAGATTATGCCTGCCCATACCATAACCCCACCGCCACCATGGGGCACTCTGCTCACAACGTTGATATCACCAAATCGCTCGCCAACAAGACGCCACACACGTTGTCTGCGGTTGTGAGGCCGGTTAGACGTCCTGACAACTTCTCTAAAACGACGTTGGAGGCGGCTTATGGTAGAGAAATTAACATTAAATTCTCTGGCAACAGATCCGGTGGACATTCCTGCAGTCAACATGCCAATTGCATGCTCCTCCAAAACTTGAGAACTCTGCGGCACTGTGTTGTGTGACAAAACTGCACATTTTAGAGTGGCCTTTTATTGTCCCCAGCACAAGGTGCACTTGTGTAATGATCATGCTGTTTAATCAGCTTCTTAATAGGCCACACCTGTCAGGTGGATGGATTATCTTGGCAAAGGAGAAATGCTTACTAACAGGGATGTGACAGGCTATGTTAGAGATGCAATCTAACTTTGTTGCCTAACATAAAGCCCTGATTGGTTTAAAACTTGCACTGAATACATGTTGTTCTCTAATTCTCACGAAAAATGATTGGCCGATCGATTGGTTTCCCGCCTATAAATATCTGGACATTTGGATTGAGAAGGATTGAATGGTAAAAAAAAAAAAAACATACAGATGAGGTTAAAAAAACGAAGATTTAAAATAAATAAATAAATATATATACACATCTTACCTCTCCCTAAATAGTAGGAAGCAGATTGTACAGTCCTGCCAGTTCTTGACTATGGTGTCACCATTTACCAGATTGCAGCAGCAACTACTCTTAACCCTTTGGATGCTGTCTACCATATCGTGCTTTGCTTTATCACAGGTGACTTGTTTTGTACTCACCACTGCATCCTGTATCAAAAGGTTGGCTGGTCCTCATTAAAGTCCCGTAGACTTCACTATTCCCTTTTTGGTTTACAAAGGTCTACTACCCAAGCTTCCAACTTACTTAGCTTCGTTGTTAAAATATGAAAAACATGAGGTGACAAACCCGTTCACAAGGTTGGTTAACTCTCGAGGTTCCTCGGGTTTCCAAACCTCATTGCTCGAACCAACTACAAAATACATTACAATTGGATGTTCTGGTGCCGCTCGGGCAATTTAAAATATTGATTGGGAACTTTCTTATTGAGGACTGAAAATTGTTTTTCTTTAATATTTATGTTGTGCTGTATTTTACTGGTTTTATATTGTATTTTATTTTTGAAATTGTATACGCAGGACTCCCTTGTGAAAGAGACCCTGGTCTCAATGCTGACTCCCAGCTTAAATAACGGTAAAATGTAGTGTAAATTAAATCTGTTATGTAGGCTACAGTCAATCCGTCAGGGTGGTTGATGGCACTGCAATCCCAGAGTGCTCTTCTCCTTTTGCTTACTGTAGCTAAATGCACAGTGGCAGCCAGGCTGTGATTCAGGTCGGGACATACACAGTAAGCCATTTATAGAAAAGGGTCAAATATTAGTTTGGAATCGTTTTCACCAGGTGAATCACTCTGGGATGCCTATTTTGTTTATTTATCACTCACTTAAGGCCTAGTTCGGGGGTATTCAACCTTAGGTCTGCGGTACTCTATGGGGAGGTCAGCTATTTGTATTTATTTATTTTAAATGGGAAATGTTTGTATTTTATTTCAATGTTTTTATGAATATCGATAGCAGAATAAATGCATTTTGAATGACGTACTTACAGTAGAAAAAAAGATGACAGAATATAGTTTCAAGAAGATATTCTAAACTATTTCACTCATTGTAGCTAATTACACTCACTGGCCTACCAGTAGAGGACTCACTGGCCTACCAGTAGAGGGCTCACTGGCCTACCAGTAGAGGACTCACTGCCCAACCAGTAGAGGACTCACTGGCCTACCAGTAGAGGACTCACTGGCCTACCAGTAGAGGGCTCACTGGCCTACCAGTAGAGGACTCACTGCCCAACCAGTAGAGGACTCACTGGCCTACCAGTAGAGGACTCACTGGCCTACCAGTAGAGGGCTCACTGGCCTACCAGTAGAGGGCTCACTGGCCTACCAGTAGAGGGCTCACTGGCCTACCAGTAGAGGGCTCACTGGCCTACCAGTAAAGGGCTCACTGGCCTACCAGTAGAGGACTCACTGGCCTACCAGTAGAGGGCTCACTGCCCTACCAGTAGAGGACTCACTGCCCTACCAGTAGAGGACTCACTGCCCTACCAGTAGAGGACTCACTGGCCTACCAGTAGAGGGCTCACTGGCCTACCAGTAGAGGACTCACTGGCCTACCAGTAGAGGACTCACTGGCCTACCAGTAGAGGGCTCACTGCCCTACCAGTAGAGGGCTCACTGCCCTACCAGTAGAGGGCTCACTGCCCTACCAGTAGAGGACTCACTGGCCTACCAGTAGAGGGCTCACTGGCCTACCAGTAGAGGACTCACTGGCCTACCAGTAGAGGACTCACTGGCCTACCAGTAGAGGACTCACTGGCCTACCAGTAGAGGACTCACTGGCCTACCAGTAGAGGACTCACTGGCCTACCAGTAGAGGACTCACTGGCCTACCAGTAGAGGACTCACTGGCCTACCAGTAGAGGGCTCACTGGCCTACCAGTAGAGGGCTCACTGGCCTACCAGTAGAGGGCTCACTGGCCTACCAGTAGAGGGCTCACTGGCCTACCAGTAGAGGGCTCACTGGCCTACCAGTAGAGGGCTCACTGGCCTACCAGTAGAGGGCTCACTGGCCTACCAGTAGAGGGCTCACTGGCCTACCAGTAGAGGGCTCACTGGCCTACCAGTAGAGGGGGAAAAATGCTACTGGTCAGCTTTCTTGTCTTGGGACATACATTTTTGCCAACACATGGCTAACCTTTGTTTAACCAGATAAACAGCTGCTATTTGCAAAAATGCGTTTGGAGTTACCTTTCCAGGAATAGGCTATGTTAGAGTTTACACTTTACACGTTTACACTCTTCCAATTATAAATGTGGAGACTACCAAATCTATTACTTTTTTTAAATGTTCATTATGTCTACTTTTCCTTGACACCACCATTCACCTGATAATAAGACAAGACGTGATCAACATTTTTCTTGCTAAAATGAGGCAGGTCCCTGGGGTCACCAGTTTGCCTGGGTTGTGGTGTCTAAGCAAGAAAAGCTTGAAGCTCCCTGGCCTATTTGGTAAAGGATAGCCACTTACCAAAAATATAGTACATTGTACATCTATTGCTTTTGGGGGGAAAAAAACAACTGTTCTTACGTTGCTTTACCACCGATGTCTGTTTAAATGTTATAACATTGTGTTATTTCTACCCCTCCTTTCCCATTACAGAAAAACCAGACGGAATCGCGTTTGGTGTAATTTTGCCTTCACGCGTTTCCGTAGGAATGCGTATCACGTGAGTTCGAGAAAAAGTCAGGAAGCAGACAATCACAAACAATTTCTTGCAAAATATCAAATGTATTAACTGCAGTTAACTCGATTTAGGCTTTTGTTATCATGGAGTCGACCCTCGAGCTACATCTTGATGATACGTAAGTGATTATCTGATCGAGACTCGTACAAAACCGTTACATTTTGTGTAAACATTCCTGAAACGTGTATCCATGTCGTTTTGATAGCATGAAAAATCCAGCCATTATCGGAGTTCTCTGCACCGACCAACAGGGACATATTCTAGGCTGTAAGTAAAATAACAATTTCTTGTTATTTTCATTATTTATCTTATTATTCAGCAGGCAAACATTTGACTGGCGGTGTTTGAAAAGTGTGAAAATATCCCCTTGAAATGGCAGTAGCTAACGTTACAAATATTAGATAATGCAATAAGTAAAATTAATAGTAGCTATAGCCCGAGCTTGTTCTTTGGTAGGGGGTAAATCCATTTGAATTCAATCACTTTTTGACAGCACCCCTCTTTGTATGGAACGAAACCTTCCATACATATTTTACCATTGTATAATTGCTAATAAAAAGTGACATTTTGTACCCGAATAACAAAACATTCAAGAGAGCACCGTGTACAAAGTAGACCTATTTGGCATACCCCACCATAGCCCAATAATGTACTCCTAAAGATGTGTAGGCGAGCAAAACATTACTCCTTAAAGGTAGACTCAGCGACATGAAATAGATGCAGAAGGTAAACAGCACCGTGTGGTAATTTCCACAACACAACTTCTCTATGTTGGTGACCTGACAACCACGCTGTGAACCAAGTCCTGCATCTCATTCATCTCAATAGTTACTTGTTGCAACGTCATCTCGTGACGTCTACCTTGGATCCTATGTTCTTTTCAGAGCTAGACTGGCTCTGGCAGCCAAAACAATATCACGTCAGAAATAATTTCACAAATGCAAAATACACACTTACTGTTTTAACCGGGTTTATCACAGTTGCAGCCGACTGTATTTTTCTATTCCAACACGTTTCTGGTGGCATTCTTCCGTTACACACACACACGCGTGTCAGGTGCATGCTATAGCTCATTAGCACAGGTGGTCGGTCGCCTCTCTTCTGTCGGTCTTCCGTAGGCATATGCCGTAACATGGAGATATGGCCGTGTGGGAACAATAGCCCTATAAAGGTGTGTTGTAGTTGAACATTTAGTTTTAAAATATTTATTTCTCGCTGATATGAAAGATATGTTCCTTTTATGTTTTGAAAAACCACACGGCAAGCGATGCGTGTTCACGTTTAGACTGAGCGTCAGGTTGATTAACAAAAGCCACCGGGGAATCAGACGCCTTCTAGCATAGGCACTAAAGGTAGTTAGCGTCTATCAATGGGGTAACCCCCCCCCCCCCCCCCCCCATACCATGAGACATGTCTTTATCAATGGAAAAAGAGAAACGGTTGAGATTGATATAATTTAAACGTTTATAAACAGGGTGGTTAAACTATTTCATACATTTTTTTACACTATTTTTTTTGTAAACATGTCATTTAAAAAAAAAAAAAACTTAAATGTAAATTATCTAAAAACATGTCAAATCCCCCCCAAAATTGTTCATATTCGTTGAAGCTTAAACCCTATTTTTACATAATCTGAGGTTTTTGTGTTGTTCCCGCCATCGGTTGAGACATGCTATTGAATACAGGGCCTAGCTAATGTATCAGGCCCCCTTTTGATACAAGTGAACTTACCACAAGATCAGCCTACATTTTGCTCTGTTCTTCCATATGACTGAATCTGAGTCTACTTTGTCTTGTGCTCATTTCAGGTCGTGGCTCTCTGTCTGATGAGCATGGTGGAGTGGTGTCTGTACTGGCCAGACAGGTAGCCTCTCTCACCAAAGACCCTACAGACAGCCCCACAGTGTGTCTGGAGTCAGATTCAGGGTGAGGAACAACATCCAATCAGGAGTCAATATTAGGGGCGAGTTCCTTTTGTATCGTTTGGTGCCCCGGGGTTGGTAGAGATTTCAAAATGAACTCACCTTAGTTATATAACCAGTTTAACTGGTCCATTTACTATTTACAAATAGAGTTTCTAGCACCTTCCTCTTTGCCACTTGTATGGATCGTAAACTATTGGATAGGAAATGATGCAAAGTCTGCCCAGCCTTTCCATCAGAGGGAAAGGCCTGACATATTATCATGTTGCTGATACCTTTGCAAGTTTTTCCACATCTACATGGCGGGCATAGGTAGGAACTAGGGGTGGATTTGGGACTCGACTGGGAGCTTATCTGCAAAGTGCATGCGTGTCTTGTTGTCTAGTTAGGTTTTCTTTGACTGTGCTGCCACCTTGTGGACATCATGGGTATGTGCACAGCTTCATATAGTTCCCTGAACTTCACCTTTACATTGCACTGTGCATATCTGAGCAGTCAAAACAACTAATTTGAAACTATGTGCAAGACATTGGCATAAAACACGGATCCCCAGTGGGCAACATGCAAATTACACCATGACATGCTGCCTATGGTATTTAATGGCATGTCGAGCAGAGCCAGAGTTGGTCAGTTACTGCTGATCAAGGATCAGTTTTGTAGTTTAGTGATGTCTTGATTGAAATACAATTGATTGGCCACGGGCCATATTGTCTGTTTTCCTCCACAGGAATATTCTAGTGAGAGCACATGGAACCATCACAGTAGCTGTTCATAAGATGTCGTCATGAAGTCGCCCGGTGAAGATGGAGGAGTCTGTTTCTGTTTGTAAAAGCTGTTTGTTCACTAATGCTAAATAATCCCACACAATACTGCCCTGCCAAGCAAAAAGGCAGTAACTGCTTGGAACTGAGAAAAATGGCTTTTATTTACCTTGGTTTAGCAGTTACTGCTAACATGACCCCCATTTTCTCCAACACACAATACAATGGAGGCAGGATACTTGTCTACATGATTAAGCATGTACCTAATGTAGCAAAAATGACATTAACTCATTTTTGACCACATGAGCAGTTACTGCCGTTTTGCTTGGTAGGGCAGAATACATTATCTGGATCTAGGAGGTCACATACAGGTGTTAGAAGATTCCATTTCTTCTTCTTCAACTGTCCGTCTGTTTGGCCAAGAGTCATATTTAACTGTCTGTTTGGCCAAGAGTCATATTTAACTGTCTGTTTGGCCAAGAGTCATATTAAACTGTCTGTTTGGCCAAGAGTCATATTAAACTGTCTGTTTGGCCAAGAGTCATATTAAACTGTCTGTTTGGCCAAGAGTCATATTAAACTGTCTGTTTGGCCAAGAGTCATATTAAACTGTCTGTTTGGCCAAGAGTCATATTTAACTGTCTGTTTGGCCAAGAGTCATATTTAACTGTCTGTTTGGCCAAGAGTCATATTTAAAAGTCGAGTCCATACTATTTGAGTTATGTTTTGTTTAAGTTAATAGGTCTGATCAGTTTTTGTACCAATATTTGTTGACCTGGCAATTACTTTTTGGGACATTTTTAATCTGCAATCATGTCTGATTTCAAATTCCTGTAGAGATATTGTATTCATATTAAAAGCAATGTAACATCAATATGCAATTTTTCACTTTTGTTATGGTGTCTGTTCTGTAGTAAAAAGCGTACTGCCACGTCAGGGGGACTTAGTTATGTCACACTGTACTGGCTGGACCGAGATCCTAGTTTTTAGTGCAATTGTGAAGTATGCCAAATGAACCTACCACTTGTTAGGATACTAGATGAACATTGAGTCCTCATCACAGTTCACTCTCTTAAGTGCTGTCTGTTTTCAAATGAGTGGTGTGGCACATTTCCCTCTTGTGGGATGAGTAAGTAAACTTGACCTACAAGCCTACAGGAGTTGAACATTGAGTCTGGGTCACCTCTCACAGTCTCCATTACAGCCGGAAGGTCACCAATAATCAAAATCAGATCACATTTTATTGGTCACATACACGTTTAGCAGATGTTATTGCAGGTGTAGTGAAATGCTTGTGTTTCTAGCTCCAACAGTGTAGTAATATCTAACAATTCACAACAATACAAACAAATCTGAAAGTAAAAGAATGGAATTCAGAAATATATAAATGTTAGATCGAGCGATGTAGGAGTGGCATAGACTAAAATACAGTAGAATAGAATACAGTATATATATGAGATGAGTAAAGCTGTATGTAAACACTATTAAAGTGACCTGTGTTCCACTATTAAAGAGGCCAGTGATTCCATGTCTATGTATATAGGGCAGCAGGGTTGCGAAACGGGGTGGAAGCCGGCTAGTGATGGCTGTTTAACAGTCTGATGGCCTTGGGATAGAAGCTGTTTTTCAAGGCATCCTATTCCCAATTAACTATAGTTAAGTAATTAGTGCATTAAATGGAGAATAGGGTGCTATTTGGGACTCATTTGCAATCCGTGTGTTCATGACCATGGCAGAGACAGACACCGGGACTTAATTTGTTGGCTGACGGTAAACATGATGATGACGACGATGAACCTATATTTGTACAGTGCTCACTCAAGTGTGTAACATGTATCACAGCCCCCCCCCCCCCCCCCCCCCCAGTTTGATCTATGTATATTCCGAAAATATTTATTTTAGTGATGAGTTAACTCACAGATATGGAATTTAGCAATCAGTGCTCCCTCAAATGAGGGATGAGTGTGATTTATGTGTTGTTCAGCTGCTCGCTCTCTTTCTCTCCCTCACCTCTCTCGTTTAAATGTTATACGCGTTTTACGTCTGTGAATATTCACAGTTCACATGTCTCAACAGGTGCCCACGCTTCCAGCGAATGCATTTTCAGTTCAATGTATTTATTTATAGGGCGTTTCAGGTAGATAAACTTGAACTGGAATATGTATTAATCTTCTAACCTTCTCCATGTCAAGTCTTTTATTTTCTCCTTTTAGATGGTTCAGCATTTCTCTTAGCGCGTCTTGCAGAGGTAATTCTGTGCAAATAATAGGCCTAGGTGTGGTAGGAGGTATTCGTGTCAAAACCTAGAAAAGTTATGGTTTTATACCATTATATCATCTCTCATTATTACACAATTTGAGTTCAGGTCACACAGATAAGATCTTGCGCTAATGTTTCTCTGCAGTGGATGGGATGTCCCGTTAGCTGCAGAGAGAACACTGCAGTCAGCGATTCCGCCTGGGCTGGCTGGCTGGCTGTCTGTGTCAACCTGCAGAAAGACTCACCCCAATCTCCGACTCTGTAATGGTTCTCAGCTAATAGCCTAGCTCTACATGAACCTACTGGCCAAGTTTTTAGCATGATGTTTTGACAGCAGAGCAGACGTTGTTTTTCTACGTCGGGAGGTTTTCAGAGAGAGCTCCACGTTTCAATCACGTGTCAGTCCCTGTGGAGGGCGGCTTTGGTTCACGCGACCTCTCTCACTTCATCGCCAATTTGCTGTTGACTGTTGAGGTAGTGGAGTTTGAGTCGCAACTCAGAGGACGGAATTCAAACGTTGAACTAAAGTTATTATGGCGACTTCACCCTCAGTGCCATCAAGTGAACGGGTCCTGTTCTGTAGAATTATATGCAAAGGAAACTTCTCCAAGTAGGCCTGCCTCCTTTCAAGTGCACTATCAAAAGGATGGATCGCGCACCTCAAGTGTAGGAATCTCCATCTCCTCGAGCGCAGAACACCACCGTTGTTATTTACTGAAGTTCCTATGTAAAGTCAAGAGGGAAATTGGTCAGAATCTTATTGAAAATTAAGGTATGTATATAAGTATACTAAATAGACTGGTTTTCAGTCATAATTAATCAATAGTTATTGTTCTAGACAAGTGTTTTTGCAGTTATGTATTTATTTTTTAAAGGGTTTTAGTGATATGTTTTAATATATATTTTTTTTTTACTCACAAATACACAACAATTGAGTGTTTTCCCACCGGGCACAAATTGATTGCATCAACGTTGTTTACACGTCTTTTCAACGACTCAAAATACAATGGGGTCACGTTTAATCAACGTGAAAAACTGATTGGATTAGCAAAAATTAGCAAAAATTAATTCATGTAAAGGAATTTGGGAAATGTTTGTCTTTTTTTTTTTACCCGACTTTTAACCTACAGTGAGCTCCAAAAGTATTGGGAGAGTGACATTGTTTTTTTGTTCTGGCTCTGTATTCCAGCACTTTGGATTTAAAATGATACAATGACTATGGGTTTAAAGTGCATACTGTCAACTTTAATTTCAGGTTATTTTCATTCATTCATTTCGGGTGAACCGTTTAGAAATTATAGCACTTTTTGTACATAGTTCCCCTCTTTTAGAGGACCAAAAGTACTGGGACAAATTCACTTATGCTGTATGTGTATGAAAGTAGTCAAAAGTTTAGTGTTTGGTCCCATATTCCTAGCACACAATGATAACATCAAGCTTGTGAAGCTCAAATATCATACCGCCAAAACATGCTAACCTCTCACCCTTACAATAGGGGAGGTTAGCAGTTTTTGGGGGGGGTATGATATTTGTGTGTCTGTAACTTTCTCATCATCATTATTCATGGTTCATTCAGGACTATCCGTAATCATGGTAGGATCCACATTAATGTCAAAGTGTTAAGAAACATATTATATTCTTATTTACAATAAAAGTGACTCTAAAATGACATTATTTACCATTCATTTATATTAGGCACAAAATAATCTGAAACACAACCAAAACAAACAGCATGTGCATCCATCAAGTGTGTAAGAGTCACAAGCTTGATGTAATCATTGCATGCTAAGAATATGGGACCAAATACTAAACTTTTGACTACTTTAATACACACAAGTTAATTTGTCCCAGTACTTTTGGTCCCCTAAAATGGGACTATGTACAAAAAGTGCTGTAATTTTTAAAAATTTATTTTATCTTTAGGCAAGTCAGTTAAGAACAAATTCTTATTTTCAATGACAGCCTAGGAACAGTGGGTTAACTGCCTGTTCAGGGGCAGAACGACAGATTTGTACCTTGTCAGCTCGGGGGTTTGAACTTGCAACCTTCCGGTTACTAGTCCAACGCTCTAACCACTAGGCTACCCTGCCGCCCCAATTTTTAAATGGTTCACCCAATATGGATGGAAATACCCTCAAATTATAGCTGACAGTCTGCTACTTTAACCTCAGTCATTGTATCATTTCCAATCCAAAGTGCTGGATTACAGAACCAAAACATTTTAAATAAATGTCTCACTGCCCCAATAGTTTTGGAACTCACTGTAAATCCAATGAAATGGTTCACATTTTGAAAAGCATTCCAGGTGAAGGTGGTTGAGAGAATGCCAAGAGTGTGCACAGCTGTCATTAAGGCAAAGGGTGGCTACTTTGAAGAATCTCAAATATAATATATATTTGGATTTGTTTAACACTTTTTTGGTTACTCCATGATTCCATATGTGTTATTTCATAGTTTTGATGTCTTCACTATTATTCTACAATGTAGAAAATAGTAAAAAAAAATAAAGACAAACTTTTGACTGGTACTGTAGGTTGTAATCTCATTGATCAACATCTCAACCAAATACTACCCAATTATCCACGTTGAAATGACGTAGGGTGCCCAGTGGGATATGTGTTCCTCTAACTAAATCCAAACAGCTAGTGGGTAGTGATGATCTGTTGTTTGATGTCCGGTGAGTGAGGGGCAATAATGCAGCAAGACCTCTCTAGGAGTTCAAATTTACAATACTGTGGTGTTGTATGGTCCAGATCTGGGTTCAAATAATGTTTGAAATCATTTCAAAAACGTAAGCTGTGCTTGATTGCCTGCCCGTGGGCATACAGACCTGTCCACTACCTCCACTGACCATATGGCTATGAGCTTTCTGATCCTCTCAAGACTGCGGCTGCCCATCCGGAGGCTTCAAGAAGTACTCGAGCTGACTTGGATCTATCTGATCTAGCTATTGTTGTAGCCTATATTTCTTTTTACATGACTTCTGGTTTATTTAGCTTAACAAGCGCTTTGAGAATCTGTCTGTAAGGAAAAGCTCTATAAATATTTCATTTATTATTATTATTATTGTTGATTGAGCTCTCCCTGTCGCAATGGAACTAATAGAAACGTCCCAAAAGTGCAAACCCTGTGCACCTGGCGCTCCAGGCGAGCTAATGCATAACGCTCAAAGTTTGTGGAAGATTTCAAATAGTACTTGAACCCTTTTGAATACTTTGGTGTATGAGTTCACTGTACTGTGGTGTATGGTCGTTCCGTTCTCTTTTTCAGGGATAATAAACTAAGCCAAAAGCTTTTCATCTAACCACCAAGCAGCTTTTTAGCGACGTAATCTCACCATTCCTCATGACTAATGTATTTTGCTTTTCTTATTAACACTAAAAGAGAATGTGAGAATGTCGGATTGGCTTTTAGTATGGTATTGTATTACTGGAGTCTACTGGGGAGGCAGAGCTACAGTAATTGTAGCTATGGATCCGTGGTCACAAAGCTTGTTTGTACACTAATGCCTATCAAAGTAAACTGATACAGTATCTCATTGTATTCAACACTTAATAATGCCTAAGGTCTTCATTTCAGTTATTTGCTCTCACATAATGAAAAACCTTGAGTTGAGAACAATTACTCTGAGATGAGAGCCTCTTTTGTCCTGTTAATTGAACTTTGATGACCAAAAACCCTCTTCCAACCCGGTCTACTCCGGCATAAACTAATCTACATGCTTAATTCATTGTAATGGATTGCCCTAGTTGACCAAACACTACAGAAGAAGTTGGATGTTGTAACTGTAGGTAACTGAACCCACTGGGCATAGTCAATGTCAATTCAACGTCTATGTGAATTCAAGTGAAATTAAATAAAATGTTGAATTATGTCTTTGGATTTAGGTAAAAATTGGATGAGAAAGAAATACCCAAATTTATGTCGATTACTTTTTGGTAAATACAAATAGTTTCCCCATTTTGATTCGATGACATCAGAAGGAAAAACTGACTTTTTTTTGCTGAAATTATGTGGAAACAACATTGAATCATCCAGTTTGTGCCCAGTGAGAAAGTGTCTAACCACAGGAGGTTGGTGGCACCTTAATTGGGGAGGACTGGCTCGTGGTAAAGGCTGGAGTGGATTTTTTGTTGTTGCTATTTTCACTATTACAATTATAGGCGCACTTGTTGGCCTTGGCGTGAAAGGGCTCGGTTTTGATGAATAAACACGTTGTGGGTGTGTCGAGGCTTGGACCCTCGCTGGCCAATCAGTGCTCCATGGCCAAATATGTGGTTGCTCGAAGTAGTTTTTCTTATGTATTGCCTTGGAATCAACTCCAACTCCAATGTTAGTCCGTTATAGTTTGTGAAATGGCTTACAGAAATGAAATAACAAAATGCAGACCTATATTAGCAAAATATGCAAACTTGAATCCATTTTACAGTCCACATTGTTCTAAGCAAATTGTAATGGCTTCAATAGCATTCACACTTGACATAGGGGCTAGGCCTTCTGTAAATTACATCATGGCTGAGCATGGACATGCCAAACAATGGCAATAAGCAAGATTCAATTAATTATTGATAAGGCCTAAAAAAGATAACAAATATTTCTAATCAAATTCTTATCAAAACAACTTGTTTTAAATAGGCTATGTCACCCTTACAGACACCATCATTTCTCCCCACGGGCACATAATATTAAAACAACACAGACTATGGCGGCTTTTTGCAGTAGCTGGACCTGTCCAATATAAAGGGAAAGGGAGAACGTCCACTCACCGTTATACTGCTCCCAAATAGGTGTCACGCCCTGACCTTAGAGAGACGTTGCATTTATCTATTTGGTTAGGTCAGGGTGTGATGTGGGGTGGGCATTCTATGTTTTGTATTTCTATGATTTTGTATTTCTATGTTTTGGCCGGGTATGGTTCTCAATCAGGGACAGCTGATCAGCGTTGTCTCTGATTGGGAACCCTACTTCTTAGGTCGCCCTTTCTCTCCTTTCTTTGTGGGAAGTTAACTTTGTTTGTGGCACTATAGCCCCTTAAGCTTCAAGGTTGTTTTTGTATGGTTTATTGTTTTTGCCGGCGTCATTCTAATAAAAAGGAATATGTACGCTCACCACGCTGTGCTTTGGTCCTCTTCATTCCATGGCCGTGACAATAGGCCTGTGTTTTATGACTATAATCGGAACCAATTTACAGATTCAGATCGTGTTCACACATCTCTAGCAGTTGCATTGTAAGTATGAAAAACAAGCGACCATTTAAAAAATAAAATAAATAAATGTAATGATGTTTATAAAATCTCCGGGATAAAAAAAGACAGGCGTTGCTGTTGAACCAGCCTTCATTATAGTAGACGTAAGGGAGGGCTTGGGTTGAATCGGAAAACAAGGAACTGTTTACAGGTTACAGATAACTTCTAAATACGAGCTTCACCCTATCTCTCATTTCATGATGGACATGGACTTATTGATCTAAAGGAGACACATAAGAAAATACTTGCTTGGGCTAAGAAACAAGAGCAATGGACATTAGAATGGTGGAAATCTGTCCTTTGGACAGATGAGTACAAATGTTAGATTTTTGGTTCCAACCGCTGTGTCTTTTGTGAGATGCAGAGTATCGGTACATCCGAACATCACACAGTTGTCGTTGCCAGGATGGCAACAACAACTGCTCGAGTTACACCAGGAAGGCACAATCCCTACATCAGTGCTCAGACTGTCCGCAATAGGCTGAGAGAGGCTGGACTGAGGGCTTGTAGGCCTGTTGTAAGGCAGGTCCTCACCAGACATCACCGGCAAAAATGTTGCCTATGGGCACAAACCCACCGTCGCTGGGCCAGACAGGACTGGCAAAAAGTGCTCTTCACTGACGAGTCAAGGTTTTGTTTCACCAGGGGTGATGGTCGGATCCGCGTTTATCATTGAAGGAATGAGCGTTACACTGAGGCCTGTACTCTGGAGCTGGATCGATTTTGGAGGTGGAGAGTCCGTCATGGTCTGGGGTGGTGTGTCACAGCATCATCGGACTGAGCTTGTTGTCATTGCAGGCAATCTCAACGCTGTGTGTTACAGGGAAGACATCCTCCTCCCTCTTGTGGTACCCTTCCTGCAGGCTCATCCTGACATGACCCTCCAGCATGACAATGCCACCAGCCATACTGCTCATTCTGTGAGTGATTTCCTGCAAGACAGGAATGTCAAGTGTTCTGCCATGGCCAGCGAAGAGCCCGGATCTCCATCCAATTGAACACGTCTGAGACCTGTTGGATCGGGGGGTGAGGGCTAGGGCCATTCCCCCCCAGAAATGTCCGGGAACTTGCAGGTGCCTTGGTGGAAGAGTGGGGTAACATCTTACAGCAAGAACTGGCAAATCTGGTGCAGTCCATGAGGAGGAGATGCACTACAGTACTTAATGCAGCTGGTGGCCACACCAGATTACCCCCCCCCCCCCCACCCCCCTTTGTTCTGGGATACATTATTCAATTTCTGTTAGTCACATGTCTGTGGAACTTGTTCCGTTTATGTTTCAGCTGTTGAATTATCAACCATGTGCAATGGAATCAGTACATCAAAAATCTGTATGGCGCAACTGTCAACTCCTCTCAAACTTGGTGTTTTAATAAAGCTTTGGTGATTAAGATTTATTTCCAATCAGTCTCAGGAGCCAAACCCTTTGTCGACATTCTTGACTACTTTGCGATTGCATTGGGCAAAAAAAATATATATACAGTGCCTTGCGAAAGTATTCGGCCCCCTTGAACTTTGCGACCTTTTGCCACATTTCAGGCTTCAAACATAAAGATATAAAACTGTATTTTTTTTGTGAAGAATCAACAACAAGTGGGACACAATCATGAAGTGGAACGACATTTATTGGATATTTCAAACTTTTTTAACAAATCAAAAACTGAAAAATTGGGCGTGCAAAATTATTACTGTATTTGAGAGGAGGGAGGCTATGCTTGGTTTTTAAGCAAATACGAAGTATACAGGCACCAAAATCACATTAGTTTACTCTTGTTCCATGTCATATGGTCAGTGTGCGTCACGGCTGGATGGGCTGCGTTTCCGCTGTCAAACTTCATACCATAACCAACTGTGTTACTGCTAAAACCAGATTTTGGTTGGTCTAAAATATCTCTATCAGCGCTGCCTGAAATTAGCACTTTGGATAGTAGACTGTATGCAGCTGCTGTTGTTAGTAGCCGAATGAAGAATCGTCTCGTTTCCATGCAGTACAGCATGTCAGGTCGCTACAACATTTATGTAAAGAGTTTTTTTGCTTGTATCTGTCGCAGTTCAATACTGCGATTTCTATTAATCTGATTGGTCAATGCAGCCTATAGGGACGAGGTCAGTGACCTGGCAGTCTGGAACCAACAGGACCCTGAGCAGCTTCTACCCACAAGCCATAAGACTGCTAATAGTTTGTCCGGATAGCTATTGGTTAACTAATTAACTGTGTGCATTGACCCTTTTTACACCTAACTCTTTTGATTCATCACATACAGTACAGTGCCTTCAGAAAGTATTCATACCCCTTGACTTTTTGTTGTGTTACAGCCTGAATTCAAACTGAATTAAATATACATTTTCCCCACCTGTATACAGACAATAGCCCATAATGGCAAAGTGAAAACAACATGTTTTTAGGATTTCTACACATTTATTGAAAATGTAACTATTCAAACCCCTGAGTCAATACTTTGTAGAATCACCTTTGGCAGCGATTACAGCTGTGAGTGTTTCTGGGTAAGTCTCTAAGATCTTTCCACACCTGGATTGTGAAACATTTGCACATGATTATTTTCTAAATTCTTCAAGCTCTGTCAAATTGGTTGTTGATCATTGCTATTTTTAAGTCATGCCGTATATTTTCAAGCAGATTTAAGTCAAAACTATAACTCGGACATTCAGGAACCTTCACTGTCTTCTTGGTAAGCATCTCCAGTGTAGATTTGGCCTTGTGTTTTAGGTCATTGTCCTGCTGAAAGGTGAATTCATCTCCCAGTGTCTGGTGGAAAGCAGACTGAACCAGGTTTTCCTGTAACAACTAAATGTGTAAAAAGTCAAGGGGTGTGAAAACTTTCTGAAGGCCCTGTACGCTGCTGCTACGGTTTATTATATATCCTGTCACCTAGTCACTTTAACCCTACCTATATGTACATATCTACCTCAATGACCTCATATCCCTGCACATTGACTCAGTACTGGTACCGCCTGTGTATCGCCAAGTTATTACCTCGTGTCCCTGCACATTGACTCAGTACTAGGACCGCCTGTGTATAGCCAAGTTATTACCTCGTGTCCCTGCACATTGACTCAGTACTGGTACCGCCTGTGTATAGCCAAGTTATTACCTCATATCCCTGCACATTGACTCAGTACTGGTACCGCCTGTGTATAGCCAAGTTATTACCTCGTGTCCCTGCACATTGACTTGGTACTGGTACCCCCTGTGTATCGCCAAGTTATTACCTCATATCCCTGCACATTGACTCAGTACTGGTACCCCCTGTGTATCGCCAAGTTATTACCTTGTGTCCCTGCACATTGACTCAGTACTGGTACCCCCTGTGTATCGCCAAGTTATTACCTCGTGTTCCTGCACTTGGATGACTGGAGTCTTTGACAATTTTAGGGCCTTCCTCTGACACCGCCTAGTATATAGGTCCTGGATGTCAGGAAGCTTGGCCCCAGTGATGTACTGGGCCGTACCCACTACCCTTACAGTCGCATTTGCCATACCAGGTGATGATGCAACTGGTCAGGATGCTCTCGATGTTGCAGCTGTACCAAGGAACTTGAAACTCTCAACCCGCACCATTACAGCCCCATTCAATGTGAATGGGGGCATGTTCTGCCCTCCTTTTCCTGTAGTCCACGATCATCTCCTTTGTCTTGCTCACGTTGAGGGAGAGGTTGTTGTCCTGGCAGTGTCTCTGACCTTCTTCCTATAGGCTGTCTCATCGTTGTTGGTGATCAGGCCTACCACCGTTGTGTCATCAGCATACTTAATGATGGTGTTGGAGTCGTGCTTGGCCACAGGGTCGTGGGTGATCAGTGAGTACAGGAGGGGACTGAGCATGCACCCCTGAGGGGCCCCTTTGTTAAGGATCAGCGTGGCAGATGTGTAGCTAACTAACCTGTCAAGGGTGGCCTGTCAAGAAGTCCAGGGTCCAGTTGCAGAGGAAGGTGTTTAGTCCCAGAGTCCTTAGCTTAGTGATGAGCTTTGTGGGTAGTCTGGTGTTGAACGCTGAGCGGTAGTCAATGAACAGCATTCTCACATAGGTGTTATTTTTGTCCAGGTGGGAAAGGTCAGTGTGGAGTGTGATTGAGATTGCATCATTTGTGGATCTGTTGGGCAATTTAGTGTTTCCGGGTTGATGGTGTAGATGTGAGCCATGACCAGCCTTTCAAAGCACTTCATGGCTACCAACGTGAGTGCTACGGGGTGGTAGTCATTTAGACAGGTTACCTTTGCTTTCTTGGGCACAGGAACTATGGTGGTCTGCTTGAAACATGTAGGTATTACAGACTCGGGCAGGGAGTGGTCGCAAATGTCAGTGAAGACACTTGCCAGTTGGTCCACGCATTCTCTGAGTACACGTCCTGGTAATCCGTCTGGCCCCGTGGCCTTATGAATGTTGACCTGTTTAAAGGTCTTGCTCACATCGGCTACTGAGAGCATGATCACATAGTCATCCGGAACAGCTGGTTCTCTCATGTATGCTTCAATGTTGCTTGCCTCGACGCGAGCATAAAAGGCATTTAGCTCATCTGGTAGGCTCGCGTCACTGGGCAGCTCGTGGCTGGGTTTCCCTTTGTACTCTGTAATAGTTTGCAAGCCCTGCCACATCTGACGATTGTCGGAGCCGGTGTAGCAGGATTCAATCTTAGTCCTGTATTGACGCTTTGCCTGTTTGATGGTTCATCTGAGGGCATAGCGGGATTTTTATAAGCTTCCGTATTAGTGTCCCACTTCTTGAAAGCGGCAGCTCTATCCTTTAGCTCGGTGTGGATGTTGCCTGTAATCCATGGATTCTGGTTGGGATATGTACGGTCACTGTGGGGATGTCGTCGATGCACTTATTGATGAAGCCTGAGGTGATATACTCCTCAATGCCATTCAATGAATCCCGGAACATTTTCCAAAATGCAAAACAGTCTGACCACATCTGTATTGAGCGAGTCACTGGTACTTTCTACTTTAGTTGTTGCTTGTAAGCAGGAATCAGGAGTAATGTAATCAGTAATGTAACCAGGAGGATAGAATTATGGTCAGACTTGCCAGATGGAGGGCTAGGGAGAGCTTTGTACGCGTCTCTGTATGTGAAGTAAAGATGGTCTACAGTTTTTTTCCCTCTGGTTGCACGTGACATGCTGGTACAAAGGAGGTAAAACAGATTTTCATTAGCCTGCATTAAAGTCCCCGGCCACTAGGAGTGCTGCTTCTGGATGTCCATTTTCTTGTTTGCTTATGGCCTTATACAGCTCGTTGAGTGTGGTCTTCGTGCCAGCGTCGGTTTGTGGTGGTAAATAGATGGCTACAAAAAATCTAAATGGAAAACTCTCTTGGTAGATAGTGTGGTCTACAGCTTATCATGAGGTACTCTACCTCAGGCGAGCAATACCTCGAGACTTATCTTAATATTAGACATTTTTCACCAGCTGTTATTGACAAATAGACCCTCACCCCTCATCTTACCGGACATAGCTGTTCTGTCCTGCCGATATATGGAAAACCCAGCTGGCATATCTTTTATTTATCCATTATTTTACCAGGTAAGTTGACTGAGAACACATTCTCATTTGCAGCAACGACATGGGGAATAGTTACAGGGGAGAGGAGGGGGATGAATGAGCCAATTGTAAACGGGGGATTATTAGGTGACCGTGATGCTTTGAGGGCCAGATTGGGAATTTAGCCAGAACACTGGGGTTAACACCCCTACTCTTACGATAAGTGCCATGGGATCTTTAATGACCTCAGAGAGTCTGGACACCCGTTTAACGTCCCATCCGAAAGACGGCACCCTACACAGGGCAGTGTTCACAATATCTACACGGAAGATGGATATGCCAGCTGTCCAGATATGCTAGCTATCCACATGGAAGATGGATATTCTAGCTATCCACATGGAAGATGGATATTCTAGCTATCCACATGGAAGATGGATATTCTAGCTATCCACATGGAAGATGGATATTCTAGCTATCCACATGGAAGATGGATATGCTAGCTATCCACATGGAAGATGGAAACACATACATTGGCACACCCTCCCTCCCCCTCAGGCACACACACGAACACACTAGTGGTGCGCAAGTTTGTTCAACAGCACCTGCCCGAAGGTGCTAATAACCAATCCGAAACTGCCCAATGTGATAAAGTGAACATCTGAGGCCCGCGCCCGACCTTAATCCACTCATATAGAAAATGCATAGTAAGCTACAGTTGGAGACGGCGTAACAATTGTTTTGACAAGGGGTGCTGGATTTTTTTGTTGATGGCTGATTTAGATATGTTTCTGCTTATAAATTCAAACATGTTTGTATGCTATTTGTTAGTCAACTTGTCTATAATTTTACTGAACAAAAATATAAATGCAACATGTAAAGTGTTGGTCCCATGTTTCATGAGCTGAAATAAAATATCCCAGAAATGTTCCATAAGCACAGAATGCTTATTAATCACAAATGTTGTGTACAAATTTGCATCTCTAACAAAGCCTGTTACATCCCTGTTAGTGAGCATTTCTCCTTTGCCAAGATAATCCACCCAGCTGACAGGTGTGGCATATCAAGAAGCTGATTAAACTGCATGATCATTACACAGGTGTACCTTGTGCTGGGGACATAAAATGCCACTCTAAAATGTATAGTTTTGTCACCCAACTCAATGCCACAGATGTTTCAAGATTTGAGGGAGCATGCAATTAGCATGCTGACTGCAGGAATGTCCACCAGAGCTGTTGCCAGAGAAATTAATGTACATTTTTCTACCATAAGCCGCCTCCAACTTTGTTTTAAAGAATTTTGAAGTATGTTCAACCAGCCTCACAACTGCAGACCACGTGTAACCAGCCCAGGACCTCCACATCCAGTTCCTTCACCTGCGAGATTATCTGAGACCAGCCACTTGGACAGCTGATGAAACTGTGGGTTTGCACAGCTGAAGAATTTCTGCCCAAATGTCAGAAAACGTATCAGGGAAACTCATCTGCGTGCTCGTTGTCCTCACCAGGGTCTTGACCCGACTGCAATTTGGCGTCGTAACCGACTTCAGTGGGCAAATGCTCACCGGTTTCACCTGTACCTGACAGATGACAGACGGCGTGTGTGGCGTTGTGTGGGTGAGCGGTTTGCTGTTCGTGAACAGAGTGCCCCGTGGTGGTGGTGAATGATATGGGCAGGTATAAGCTACGGACAGCGAATACAATGGCATTTTATCAATGTCAATTTGAATATACAAAGATACTGAGACGAGATCCTGAGGCCTGTTGTCGTACCATTCATTCGCCGCCATCATCTCATGTTTCAGCATGATAATGCACGGCCCCATGTCGCAAGGATCTGTACACAATTCCTGGAAGCTGAAAATGTCCCAGTTCTTCCATGGCCTGCATACTCAGACATGTCACCCATTGAGCATGTTTGGGATGCTCTGGATCAACATGTACCACAGTGTGTTCCAGTTCCCGCTAATATCCAGAAACTTCGCACAGCCATTGAAGAGGAGTGGGACAACATTCCAAAGGCAACAATCAACAGCCTGATCAACTCTATGTGAAGGAGATGTGTTGCGCTGAATGAGACAAATGTTGGTCACACCAGATACTGAAGGAGATGTGTTGCGCTGAATGAGACAAATGTTGGTCACACCAGATACTGACTGGTTTTATGATCCACGGCCGCACCTTTGTTTTAAGGTTTCTGTGACCAATCGATGCATATCTGTATTCCCACTCATGTGAAATCCATAGATTAGGGCCTATTGAATGTATTTCAATTGACAATTTCCTTATATGAATAATTTGCAAATAAATTCATAAAAAATCCTACAATGTGATTTTCTGGATGTTTTCTTCTCATTTTGTCTGTCATAGTTGAAGTGTACCTATGATGAAAATTACAGGCCTCTCTCATCTTTTTAAGTGGGAGAACTTGCACAATTGATGGCTGACTAAATACTTTTTTGCCCCACTGTATAGTTCATCCTGAGTGATCTTTTAGGCCTATGATAACTCTGGGAAGACATTAAGAACGTCTACCCATCCTGTCATGATGACAACTCACTTCTCTTCGTGCTCATGTTTTGATGTGTTGTTATTTTAGTATGAAACTATGTCTTCAGTCAGGGAAAATTTTCTACGGAGACAAGTCACACTGTTGCCATGATTTTCAATTTTACCTAACCTTTATCTAACTTGCCTAGTTAAATAAAGGTTAAGTAAAAAATATAAATAAATTGTCGATCCAGAAAAGTCCCTTGAGGTTAAAAACCTCTTATGCAAAGGTTAGATTTTCATGTTATTTCTAACTTGTGTGTGCCTGTTTGTTGTTACAGGTTAACCTTGAGACAGCTGAAGATTTATCTCCCTATCCACACACCAGAGGAAGACGCTACAATACACAGTAGACACTTTTCAAATCTCTACTGCTGCTTCACAGCCCACCTTTCACCATGCTATCTAAAGAGCACAACAGGTATAGCACCGTACACCCACACCTGTCTTTCCCCTGTCTTTCACCCTGTCTTTCCCCCTGTCCTTCTACCTATCCTTTCACCTATCCTTTCCCCTGTCCTTCACCATCCTGTCCTTCGCCATCCTGTCCTTCACCATCCCACCTGTCTTTCACCCTGTCTTTCACCCTGTCTTTCACCCTGTCTTTCACCCTGTCTTTCACCCTGTCTTTCACCCTGTCTTTCACCCTGTCTTTCACCCTGTCTTTCCCCCTGTCTTTCTACCTATCCTTTCCCCTGTCCTTCACCATCCTGTCCTTCACCATCCTGTCCTTCACCATCCCACCTGTCTTTCTACCTGTACTCCTCCTGTCCTTCCCCCAGCCCTTCTATCTATCCTATTACCTGTCCTCCCCCCTGTCCTTCACCTTCCTGTTCTTCACCATCCTGTCCTTCACCCTCCCGTACTTCTCCTGTCCTTCTCTTGTTCTTCACCCTCCTGTCCTTCACCCTTGTGCCTTTAGCTACTTTTTTGAAGAAATTACTACTGGCGAACTAGTGTAAATCTGTCAAGTCTGATGTGTTTATGGTAATGTTCTCTGTAGTGTTTTCTCATCATCCCAGTACTTAGTGTCTCTGTGTCCACTTATAGTGAACACGATTCATATTCCTTCAGCACTTGAACCTTTAGAAGATGTATATGTTCTGTCTCAATCCTAACTCACACTCATACACGTTCCCTACCATTGAACTAACCAGCGTCCTAACTCACACTCATACACGTTCCCTACCATTGAACTAACCAGCGTCATAACTCACACTCATACACGTTCCCTACCATTGAACTAACCAGCGTCATAACTCACACTCATACACGTTCCCTACCATTGAACTAACCAGCGTCATAACTCACACTCATACACATTCCTTACCATTGAACTAACCAGCGTCATAACTCACACTCATACACATTCCTTACCATTGAACTAACCAGCGTCATGTTCTAACGAGTCTGTTCCAAACATTCCCAGATCTAATGTTTATGTGGATAGTAGTAGCACGGCGACGATAACCCTGAAATAATGCTTTTTGTTGGTGGCCCACTCTTTAAAGGTATGCACAAATGAAGGAGTGTGGCTTTAGTGCTTTGTCTACAGCGGTGGTAGATGGGAAAATTTCCTAAAGAGGAAAAGTCTCTATGTCTCTCTCTGTCTGTCTTTCTGTCTCTATGTGTGTCTCTCTGTCTCTCTCGCTCTGTCTCTCTCGCTCTGTCTCTCTCTCTCTGTGTCTCTCTCTCTCTGTCTGTCTTTCTGTCTCTCTGTGTGTCTCTCTCTCTCTCTGTCTCTCTCTGTGTGTCTCTCTCTCTCTCTCTCTCTCTCTGTCTCTCTCTGTGTCTCTCTCTCTCTCTCTCTCTCTCTCTGTCTCTGTGTGTCTCTCTCTCTCTGTCTCTCTCTCTGTCTCTCTCTCTGTCTCTCTCTCTGTCTGTCTGTCTCTCTGTCTGTCTCTCTGTCTGTCTCTCTGTCTGTCTCTCTCTCTCTCTGTCTCTCTCTCTGTCTCTCTGTGTGTCTCTCTGTCTCTCTGTGTGTGTCTCTCTCTCTCTCTCTCTCTCTGTCTCTCTCTGTCTCTCTCTCGCTCTCTGTCTCTCAATTAAATTCAATTCAAGGGGCTTTATTGACATGGGAAACATGTGGTAACATTGCCAAAGCTAGTGAGGTAGATAATATACAAAGTGAAATAAACAATAAAAATTAACAGTAAACATTACACATACAGAAGTTTCAAAACAATAAAGACATTACAAATGTCATATTATATACTGTGTGTGTGTGTATATATATATATATATATATATTATATATATGACATTTCAGAGTGGAAATTCCAAACATTAGAATATATATACACAGTGTTGTAACAATGTACAAATGATTAGTACACAATGGAAAATAAATAAGCATAAATATGGGTTGTATTTACAATGTTGTTTGTTCTTCACTGGTTGCCCTTTTCTCGTGGCAACAGGTCACAAATCTTGCTACTGTGATGGCACACTGTGGAATTTCACCCAGTAGATATGGGAGTTTATCAAAATTTGATTTTTAAAAAAATTCTTTGTGGATCTGTGTAATCTGAGGGAAATATGTCTCTCTAATATGGTCATACATTGGACAGGAGGTTAGGAAGTACAGCTCAGTTTCCACCTCATTTTGTGGGCAGTGAGCACATAGCCCGTCTTCTCTTGAGAGCCATGTCTGCCTACGGCGGCCTTTCTCAATAGCAAGGCTATGCTCACTGAGTCTGTACATAGTCAAAGCTTTCCTTAAGTTTGGGTCAGTCACAGTGGTCAGGTATTCTGCCACTGTGTACTCTCTGTGTAGGGCCAAATAGCATTCTAGTTTGCTCTGTTTTTCTGTTAATTCTTAAATGTTAATTATTATGTGGATTATAATAAAATGTAAAAATTTAAGGGTGTATAGGGGCACATCATGCCTGGCATTTCAGAGTGGAAATTCCAAACGTTAGAAGCCTTTTGAAAACTCAAATACATTGTCAGCAACACAAGAGTGATCAAATCAAGATCCGACATCTGTAGGCTACAATTGTTAATGCAGAATCACTCTAGTAGGTCTGAAACACTTTGTGTCCCATCATCGGCGTGATTTATGGCTTCTAACCCCTTTTAAACATTGTGTGTTTGAGCTACAGACTGCTGGGTTGTTGCATTGGATTAGTCTACTTCTTCTGCATAGATACCAGACGGTCGTCTGTGATTAACAGGCGCTGACTTAGAGCGGTGTCTGTGAGACAAGGACGGATCCCAAAAACTGTTTTTCTCCACAAAAACGGCTGTATAGTCCGAACAGTTTGAGCTACAAAGTCCAGACCTGAATCCAATCGAGAATCTGTGGAAAGAACTGAAAACTGCTGTTCACAAATGCTCTCCATCCAACCTCACTGAGCTCGAGCTGTTTTGCAAGGAGGAATGGGAAAAAATTTCAGTCTCTCGATGTGCAAAACTGATAGAGACATACCCCAAGCGACTTACAGCTGTAATCGCAGCAAAAGGTGGCGCTACAAAGTATTAACTTAAGGGGGCTGAATAATTTTGCACGCCCAATTTTTCAGTTTTTGATTTGTTAAAAAAGTTTGAAATATCGAATAAATGTCGTTCCACTTCATGATTGTGTCCCACTTGTTGTTGATTCTTCACAAAAAAATACAGTTTTATATCTTTATGTTTGAAGCCTGAAATGTGGCAAAAGGTCGCAAAGTTCAAGGGGGCCGAATACTTTCGCAAGGCACTGTAGCCCTTCTTACATCAGCTGATATCTCAAAGTGCTGTACAGAAACCCAGCCTAAAACCCCAAACAGTAAGCAATGCAGGTGTAGAAGCACAGTGGCTAGGAAAAAACAAAATCTAGGAAGAAACCTAGACAGGAACCAGGCTCTGAGTGGGGTGGCCAGTCCTCTTCTGGCTGTGCAGAATGGAGATTATAACAGAACATGGCCAAGATGTCCAAATGTTCATAAATAACCAGCATGGTCAAATAATAATAATCACAGTAGTTGTCGAGGGTGCAACAGGTCAGCACCTCAGGAGTACATGTCAGTTGGCTTTTCATAGCAGATCATTATGAGTATCTCTACCGCTCCTGCTGTCTCTAGAGAGTTGAAAACAGCAGGTCTGGAACAGGTAGCACGTCCGGTGAACAGGTCAGGGTTCCATAGCCGCAGGCAGAACAGTTGAAACTGGAGCAGCAGCACGGCCAGGTGAACTGGGGACAACAAGGAGTCATCATGCCAGGTAGTCCTGAAGCATGTTTCTAGGGCTCAGGTCCTCTGAGAGAGAGAGAGAGAAAGAGAAAGAGAGAATTAGAGAGAGCATACTTAAATTCACACAGGACACCGGATAAGACAGGAGAAGTACTCCAGATATAATAGATTGACCCTAGCCCCCGACACATAAACTACTGCAGCATAAATACTGGAGGCTGAGAAAGGAGGGATCAGGAGACACTGTGGCCCCGTCCGATGATACCCCCGGACAGAGCCAAACAGGCAGGATATAACCACGCCCACAGCCCCCACACTACTAGAGGGATATCTTCAACCACCAACTTACAATCCTGAGACAAGGCCGAGTATAGCCCACAAAGATCTCCGCCACGGCACAACCCAAGAGGGGGCGCCAACCCAGACAGGAAGACCACGTCAGTGACTCAACCCACTCAAGTGGCTCACCCCTCCTAGGGACGGCATGAACGAGCACCAGTAAGCCAGTGACTCAGTCCCTGTATTTGGGTTAGAGGCAGAGAATCCCAGTGGAGAGAGGAGAACCGGCCAGGCAGAAACAGCGAGGGCGGTTCGTTGCTCCAGTGCCTTTTCCGTTCACCTTCACACTCCTGGGCCAGACTACACTCAATCATAGGACCTACTGAAGAGATGAGTCTTCAATAAAGACTTAAAGGTTGAGACCGAGTCTGCGTCTCTCACATGGGTAGGCAGACCATTCCATAAAAATGTAGCTCTATAGGAGAAAGCCCTGCCTCCAGCTATTTGATTAGAAATTCTAGGGACAATTAGCAGGCCTGCGGCTTGTGACCGTAGCGTACGTGTAGGTATGTACGGCAGGACCAAATCGGAAAGATAGGTAGGAGCAAGCCCATGTAATGCTTTGTAGGTTAACAGTAAAACCTTGAAATCAGGCCTTGTCTTACAGGAAGCCAGTGTAGGGAGGCTAGCACTGGAGTAATATGATCAAATCTTTTGGGATTTTCAGGATTCTAGCAGCCATATTTAGCACTAACTGAAGTTTAGTGCTTTATCCGGGTAGCCGGAAAGTAGAGCATTGCAGTAGTCTAACCTAGAAGTGACAAAAGCATGGATGAATTTTTCTGCATCATTTTTGGACAGAACATTTTTGCAATGTTACGTAGATGGAAAAAAGCTGTCCTTGAAACAGTCTTGATATGTTCGTCAAAAGAGAGATCAGGGTCCAGAGTAACGCCGAGGTCCTTCACAGTTTTGTTTGAGACGACTGTACAACCATCAAGATTAATTGTCAGATTCAACAGAAGAATCAGTCCAGAACTTGTCCGTGCAGACTAATTTGGGTTTTCAATCTCTCCAAAAGAATGTGGTGATTGATGGTATCAAAAGCAGCACTAAGGTCTAGGAGCCTGAGGACAGATGCAGAGCCTCGGTCTGACGCCATTAAAAGGTAATTTTCCACCTTCACAAGTGCAGTCTCAGTGCTATGATGGGGTCTGAAACCAGACTGAAGCATTTCGTATACATTGTTTGTCTTCAGGAAGCCAGTGAGTTGCTGCGCAACAGCTTTTTCAATTTTTTTTGAGAGGAATGGGAGATTCGATATAGGCCGATTAGTTTTTTAGATTTTCTGGGTCAAGGTTTGGCTTTTTCAAGAGAGGCTTTATTACTGCCACTTTTAGTGAGTTTGGTACACATCTGATGGATAGAGAGACGTTTATTATGTTCAACATAGGAGGGCCAAGCACAGGAAGCAGCTCTTTCAGTAGTTTAGTTGGAATAGGGAATAGTTGGAATAGTATGCAGCTTGGTTTAGAGGCCATGATTGTTTTCATCATTGTGTCAAGAGATATAGTACTAAAACACTTGAGTGTCTCTCTTGATCCTAGGTCCTGGCAGAGTTGTGCAGACTCAAGACAACTGAGCTTTGGAGAAATACGCAGATTAAAAGAGAAGTCCGTAATTTGCTTTCTAATGATCATGATCTTTTCCTCAAAGAAGTTCATGAATTTATTACTGCTGAAGTGAAAAGCCATCCTCTCTTGGGGAATGCTGCTTTTTAGTTAGCTTTGCGACAGTATCAAAAATACATTTTGGATTGTTCTTATTTTTCTCAATTAAGTTGGAAAAATAGGATGATCGAGCATCAATGAGGACTCTTCGATACTGCACGGTACTCGTCGGAAGAGTTCCAGTTTGGTGTGGCGCCATTTTCTAACTAGAAGATCATAGAAAATCCCAGGACATAGTGTCTATAATACTGTAAGGGGTTCTTCTACATAGAAGATCATAGGAAATCCCAGGACATAATAATACTGTAAGGGGTTATTCTACATAGATCATAGGGAATCCCAGGATATAGTGTCTATAATACTGTAATTAGCTCACATAGTTGCTGTCACAAATTACACTCACTGACTAGTTGGATATTAATTTCCCACTGAGCAAACAATTTATGTACTTATAGCATTCTTTAGATTCATTTGTATCAGGTTTTTGCTTGGTGAACCAGCTACAGGACTGTTTCGCTAGCACAGTCTGTAATATGTTTCGGGATTAATCCGATGGCTTTGAGGACTTTAGTTTCCGGCTTCATTAATAAGTGCATCGACAACGTCGTCCCTACGGTGACCGTATGTACATATCCCAGAGGCCATGGAGTAAAGGCAACATCTGCACTAAGCTAAAGGCTAGAGCTGCAGCTTCCAAAGGGCGGGACACTAATCCGGCCGCTTATAAGAAATCCCGCTACATCCTCCTCCGAACCATCAAACAGGCAGTGTCAATTCAGGACTTTGATCGAATCCTACTACACCAACTCTGACACAGATGTGGCAGGGCTTGCAAACTATCACAGAGAGCAAAGGGAAACCCAGCCGTGAGCTGCACAGTGACGCGAGCCTACCAGACGAGCTAAATGCCTTCTATGCTCGCTTCAAGGCAATTTATTTTTAACATTGATTTATTTCACATTTATTTAACCAGGTAGGCTGAGTTGAGAACAAGTTCTAATTTACAACTGCGACCTGGCCAAGATAAAGCAAAGCAGTTCGACACATACAACGACACAGAGTTACACATGGAGTAAAACAAACATACAGTCAACAATACAGTAGAAAAACAAGTCTATATACAATGTGTGCAAATGAGGTGAGATAAGGGAGGTAAAGGCAAAAAGGACATGGTGGCGATGTAAATACAAAAATAAACACTGGAAAGGTAGATGTGCAGTAGATGAATGTGCAAAGTAGAAGTACTGGGGTGCAAAGGAGCAAGATAAATAAATAAATACAGTAGGGGATTAGGTAGTTGTTTGGGCTATTTACAGATGGGCTATGTGCAGTGATCTGTGAGCTGCTCTGACAGCTGGTGCTTAAAGCTAGTGAGGGAGATGAGTGTCTCCAGTTTCAGTCATTTTTGTAATTTGTTCCAGTCATTGGCAGCAGAGAACTGGAAGGAGAGGCGGCCAAAGGAGGAATTGGCTTTGGGGGTGACCAGAGAGATATACCTGCTGGAGCGCGTGCTACGGGTAGGTGCTGCTATGGTGACCAGCAAGCTGAGAGAAGGCGGGGCTTTACCTAGCAAGGTCTTGTAGATGACCTGGAACCAGTGGGTTTGGTGACAAGTATGAAGCGAGGGCCAGCCAACGAGAGCATACAGGTCGCAGTGGTGGGTAGTATATGGGGAGGTTGAACAGGCTAGTAATAGGGGTTGCAACAATTTCGGCAGATAATTTTATAAAGAGATGGTCCAGATTGTCTAGCCCGGCTGGTTTGTAGGGGTCCAGATTTTGCAGCTCTTTCAGAACATCAGCTATCTGGATTTGGGTGAAGGAGAAGTGGGGGAGGATTGGGCGGGTTGCTGTGGGGAGCACAGGGCTGTTGACCGGGGTAGGGGTAGCCAGGTGGAAAGCATGGCCAGCCGTAGAAAAATGCTTAGTGAAATTCTCAAATCAAATCAAATCAAATCATCAAATCAAATCAAATTTTATTTGTCACATACACATGGTTAGCAGATGTTAATGCGAGTGTAGCGAAATGCTTGTGCTTCTAGTTCCGACAATGCAGTAATAACAAGTAATCTAACTAACAATTCCAAAACTACTGTCTTGTACACAGTGTAAGGGGATAAAGAATATGTACATAAGGATATATGAATGAGTGATGGTACAGAGCAGCATAGGCAAGATACAGTAGATGGTATCGAGTACAGTATGTACAAATGAGATGAGTATGTAAACAAAGTGGCATAGTTTAAAGTGGCTAGTGATACATGTATTACATAAGGATACAGTCAATGATATAGAGTACAGTATATACGTATGCATATGAGATGAATAATGTAGGGTAAGTAACATTATATAAGGTAGCATTGTTTAAAGTGGCTAGTGATATATTTACATCATTTCCCATCAATTCCCATTATTAAAGTGGCTGGAGTTGAGTCAGTGTCAGTGTGTTGGCAGCAGCCACTCAGTGTTAGTGGTGGCTGTTTAACAGTCTGATGGCCTTGAGATAGAAGCTGTTTTTCAGTCTCTCGGTCCCAGCTTTGATGCACCTGTACTGACCTCGCCTTCTGGATGATAGCGGGGTGAACAGGCAGTGGCTCGGGTGGTTGATGTCCTTGATGATCTTTATGGCCTTCCTGTGACATCGAGTGGTGTAGGTGTCCTGGAGGGCAGGTAGTTTGCCCCCAGTGATGCGTTGTGCAGACCTCACTACCCTCTGGAGAGCCTTACGGTTGAGGGCGGTGCAGTTGCCATACCAGGCGGTGATACAGCCCGCCAGGATGCTCTCGATTGTGCATCTGTAGAAGTTTGTGAGTGCTTTTGGTGACAAGCCGAATTTCTTCAGCCTCCTGAGGTTGAAGAGGCGCTGCTGCGCCTTCTTCACGATGCTGTCTGTGTGAGTGGACCAATTCAGTTTGTCTGTGATGTGTATGCCGAGGAACTTAAAACTTGCTACCCTCTCCACTACTGTTCCATCGATGTGGATAGGGGGGTGTTCCCTCTGCTGTTTCCTGAAGTCCACAATCATCTCCTTAGTTTTGTTGACGTTGAGTGTGAGGTTATTTTCCTGACACCACACTCCGAGGGCCCTCACCTCCTCCCTGTAGGCCGTCTCGTCGTTGTTGGTAATCAAGCCTACCACTGTTGTGTCGTCCGCAAACTTGATGATTGAGTTGGAGGCGTGCGTGGCCACGCAGTCGTGGGTGAACAGGGAGTACAGGAGAGGGCTCAGAACGCACCCTTGTGGGGCCCCAGTGTTGAGGATCAGCGGGGAGGAGATGTTGTTGCCTACCCTCACCACCTGGGGGCGGCCCGTCAGGAAGTCCAGTACCCAGTTGCACAGGGCGGGGTCGAGACCCAGGGTCTCGAGCTTGATGACGAGCTTGGAGGGTACTATGGTGTTGAATGCCGAGCTGTAGTCGATGAACAGCATTCTCACATAGGTATTCCTCTTGTCCAGATGGGTTAGGGCAGTGTGCAGTGTGGTTGAGATTGCATCGTCTGTGGACCTATTTGGGCGGTAAGCAAATTGGAGTGGGTCTAGGGTGTCAGGTAGGGTGGAGGTGATATGGTCCTTGACTAGTCTCTCAAAGCACTTCATGATGACGGATGTGAGTGCTACGGGGCGGTAGTCGTTTAGCTCAGTTACCTTAGCTTTCTTGGGAACAGGAACAATGGTGGCCCTCTTGAAGCATGTGGGAACAGCAGACTGGTATAGGGATTGATTGAATATGTCCGTAAACACACCGGCCAGCTGGTCTGCGCATGCTCTGAGGGCGCGGCTGGGGATGCCGTCTGGGCCTGCAGCCTTGCGAGGGTTAACACGTTTAAATGTCTTACTCACCTCGGCTGCAGTGAAGGAGAGACCGCATGTTTTCGTAGCAGGCCGTGTCAGTGGCACTGTATTGTCCTCAAAGCGGGCAAAAAAGTCATTTAGTCTGCCTGGGAGCAAGACATCCTGGTCCGTGACTGGGCTGGATTTCTTCCTGTAGTCCGTGATTGACTGTAGACCCTGCCACATGCCTCTTGTGTCTGAGCCGTTGAATTGAGATTCTACTTTGTCTCTGTACTGGCGCTTAGCTTGTTTGATAGCCTTGCGGAGGGAATAGCTGCACTGTTTGTATTCGGTCATGTTACCAGACACCTTGCCCTGATTAAAAGCAGTGGTTCGCGCTTTCAGTTTCACACGAATGCTGCCATCAATCCACGGTTTCTGGTTAGGGAATGTTTTAATCGTTGCTATGGGAACGACATCTTCAACGCACGTTCTAATGAACTCGCACACCGAATCAGCGTATTCGTCAATGTTATCTGATGCAATACGAAACATCTCCCAGTCCACGTGATGGAAGCAATCTTGGAGTGTGGAGTCAGCTTGGTCGGACCAGCATTGGACAGACTTCAGCGTGGGAGCCTCTTGTTTTAGTTTCTGTCTGTAGGCAGGGATCAACAAAATGGAGTCGTGGTCAGCTTTTCCGAAAGGGGGGCGGGGCATGGCCTTATATGCGTCGCGGAAGTTAGAGTAACAATGATCCAAGGTCTTTCCACCCCTGGTTGCGCAATCGATATGCTGATAAAATTTAGGGAGTCTTGTTTTCAGATTAGCCTTGTTAAAATCCCCAGCTACAATGAATGCAGCCTCCGGATAAATCGTTTCCAGTTTGCAGAGAGTTAAATAAAGTTCGTTCAGAGCCATCGATGTGTCTGCTTGGGGGGGATATATACGGCTGTGATTATAATCGAAGAGAATTCTCTTGGTAGATAATGCGGTCTACATTTGATTGTGAGGAATTCTAAATCAGGTGAACAGAAGGATTTGAGTTCCTGTATGTTTCTTTCATCACACCATGTTCCGTTAGTCATAAGGCATACGCCCCCGCCCCTCTTCTTACCAGAAAGTTGTTTGTTTCTGTCTGCGCGATGCGTGGAGAAACCCGTTGGCTGCACTGCTTCGGATAGAGTCTCTCCAGTGAGCCATGTTTCAGTGAAGCAAAGGACGTTACAGTCTCTGATGTCCCTCTGGAATGCTACCCTTGCTCGGATTTCATCAACCTTGTTGTCAAGAGACTGGACATTGGCAAGAAGAATGCTAGGGAGTGGTGCACGATGTGCCCGTCTCCGGAGTCTGACCAGAATGGTGGATTTATCGGTGGTGACAGAGTTTCCTATCCTCAGTGCAGTGGGCAGCTGAGAGGAGGTGCTCTTATTCTCCATGGACTTTACAGTGTCCCAGAACTTTTTTTAAATTTAATTTTAAATTTATTTTTTACCCCTTTTTCGTGGTATCCAATTGTTGTAGTAGCTACTATCTTGTCTCATCGCTACAACTCCCGTACGGGCTCGGGAGAGACGAAGGTTGAAAGTCATGCGTCCTCCGATATACAACCCAACCAAGCCGCACTGCTTCTTAACACAGCGCACATCCAACCCGGAAGCCAGCCGCACCAATGTGTCGGAGGAAACACTGTCCACCTGGCAACCTTGGTTAGCGCGCACTGCGCCCGGCCCGCCACAGGAGTCGCTGGTGCGCGATGAGACAAGGACATCCCTACCGACCAAGCCCTCCCTAACCCGGACAACGCTATGCCAATTCTGCGTCGCCCCACGGACCTCCCGGTTGCGGCCAGTTACGACAGAGCCTGGGCGCGAACCCAGAGTCTCTGATGGCACAGCTGGCGCTGCAGTACAGCACCCTTAACCACTGCGCCACCCGGGAGGCCCTTGTCCCAGAACTTTTGTGAGTTTGTGTTGCAGGAAGCAAATTTCTGCTTGAAAAAGCTAGCCTTGGCTTTCCTAACTTCCCTGAAAAGTTGCATATCACGGGGGCTGTTCGGTGCTAATGCAGAACAACCACAGGATGTTTTTGTGCTGGTCAAGGGTAGTCAGGTCTGGAGAGAACCAAGGGCTATATCTGCTACTGGTTCTAAATTTCTTGAATGGGGCATGCTTATTTAAGATTAAGGCAGAGTTGCAAAGAAAAAGCCATATCTCAGACTGGCCAATAAAAAGAAAAGATTAAGATGGGCAAAAGAACACAGAACACTGGACAGAGGAATTCTGCGTAAAAGGCCAACATCACGGAGTCGCCTCTTCACTGTTGACGTTGAGACTGGTGTTTTGCGGGTACTATTTAATGAAGCTGCCAGTTGAGGACTTGTGAGGCGTCTGTTTCTCAAACTAGACACTCTAATGTACTTGTCCTCTTGCAACATATTCCGCCATTCATTTATAATGTTTAGTTACGGAAATGTTTATAATTCATTAAATATAATATACATTCATACCATTCTCATTCTCCAAGTGGGAATGTTGTTTGGAGAGCTCACAAACAGCACAACTTTTGGTTTATTTAATTGCATTTACCAGTTTAATGTCAATTTACTGTCAGTTTACTGTCTGTTTACTGTCAAATTACTGTCAGTTTACTGTCAAATTACTGTCGGTTTACTGTCAATTTACTGTCAATTTACCGTCAGTTTACTGTCAAATTACTGTCGGTTTACTGTTAATTTACTGTCAATTTACCGTCAGTTTACTGTCTGTTTGCTGTCAGTTTACAGTCAAATTACTGTCGGTTTACTGTCAATTTACTGTCAATTTACCGTCAGTTTACTGTCTGTTTGCTGTCAGTTTACTGTCAAATTACTGTCAGTTTACTGTGAATTTCTTCATTTTGTTTCTTTGGGGAGTATGTGTCTGTTTAATGTTGTCTGAACACATGCTTTAGCATGCATAGATATACAGTACCTGGCCTGTGCGCCAAGAATAGGTGTGGCCAAGTGCCTGTTTGCGGTTACTTTAGTTCAAGGTTGGGTAACTCATGGAGAGGCTGTATCTGAGCCTGGTAGACCCCACTTGTGCTTTATTGGTTCAAACAGGTTTTGCCTGATGAGACTTTTTCTTTTGAATGTTGACATTTTAAAGACAGAACTTCGTATATGCACTTGTAATATAATCTTTGAAACACCAGCACTGTGTAAACACTCATTTCCACCTCTACCTGCCTGCCTCCTGCTGAATCCTTGTCCTCACGACTACTAGAAGGCTACAGAGATAGGTGACAGAGATAGGCGACAGATTTCGTGGCAACCTGTCACTTCAAAAGCACGCACAATCTCGGAAATTTGAGCATTTGAACTTTGTGTTTATGATGGCGTAGCGTGATATAAGCAGAATTTAATGCAATTTCAATGCAAGAACCTCACAAATATTTGCCTCCTCGCTGACTTCAACTGCCCACTTAGTCACTTTATTTGTGATAATAAAATGATGATGCGCATCGTAACCATATATACGGCTTTAGGCAGTTAGCTCACAGTGGTAAGGCTCTGGACAGTTAGCTCACAGTGGTAAGGCTCTGGACAGTTAGCTCACAGTGGTAAGGCTCTGGACAGTTAGCTCACAGTTGTATGGCTCTGGAGAGTTAGCTCACAGTGGTAAGGCTCCAGACAGTTAGCTCACAGTGGTAAGGCTCCAGACAGTTAGCTCACAGTGGTAAAGCTCCAGACAGTTAGCTCACAGTGGTAAGGCTCCGGACAGTTAGCTCACAGTGGTAAGGCTCCGGACAGTTAGCCCACAGTGGTAAGGCTCTGGACAGTTAGCTCACAGTGGTAAGGCTCTGGAAGGTTAGCTCACAGTGGTAAGGCTCTGGACAGTTAGCTCAGTGGTAAGGCTCTGGACAGTTAGCCCGCAGTGGTAAGGCTGGACAGTTAGCCCACAGTGGTAAGGCTCTGGACAGTTAGCCCACAGTGTTAACGCACTGAGTTGCTGACATCTTTTGCCAACTTGCAGTGTAAACTCGAATCCCACATGTAGCACAAAACACATTTTTGTAATGTGCATTTATTGCAGTATTGTGTTGGGAAGAAAAGTGTAATCATCCCCTTGAAAATTTTTGATTAGGGCTCAATTCAATCCAACCTGCATCACAGTGTGTCACGCCCGGATCTGTTTCACCTGTCCTTGTGCTTGTATCCACCCCCTCCAGGTGTCGCCCATCTTCCCCATTATCCCCTAGGTACTTATAACTGTGTTCTCTGTTTGTCTGTTGCCAGTTCGTCTTGTTTGTCAAGTCAACCAGCGTTGTGTTTCTCAGCTCCTGCTTTTCCCCAGTCTCTCTTTTCTCGCCCTCCTGGTTTAGACCCTTTCCTGTCCTGACTCTATGCCCACCTGCCTGACCACTCTGCCTGCCCCTGCCCCTGAGCCTGAGCCTACCTGCCATCTGGTACCTTTGCCCCTACTCTGGATTACGACCTCTGCCTGCCTTGACCTGTCGTTTGCCTACCCCTGTTGTTGTAATCAACATTGTTACTTCAACACAGTCTGCACGTGGGTCTTACCTGAAACGTGATACAGTATTTAAGCAGTATTTCTTTTTTCTATTGTCAAATTAACACACAAATTGGTCTTGGGGGTAGGGTACTGTTTAAAAAACTACCAGGTATGCTTTGTTGAACACTGAGCTGTAGTCAATGAACATCATTCTCACATATGTGTTCCTTTTGTCCAGGTGGGAAAGGGCAGTGTGGAGTGTGATTGAGAATGCGTCATCTGTAGATCTGTTGGGGCGGTATGGGAATTGGCGTGGGTCTAGAGTTTCCGGGATGAGGGTGTTGATGTGAGTCATGACCAGCCTTTCAAAGCATTGCATGACTACAGATGTGAGTGCTACTACTCACAGTAGTTATTTAGACAGGTTACCTTGGCGTTCTTGGGCACAGGGACTATGGTGGTCAGCTTGAAACATGTTGGTATTACAGACTGGGTCAGGGAAAGGTTGAAAATGTCAGTGAAGACACTAGCCAGCTGGTCAGCGCATGCTCTGAGTACACATCCTGGTAATCAGTATGAACATTAACCTGTTTAAAGGTCTTACATCGGCTAAAGAGAGCGTGACCATACAGTCATCCGGAACAGCTGGTGCTTTCATGCATGGCTCAGTGTTGCTTGCTTGCCAGCTTCCGGCTAGCTGAAGAGTTCCATCAGCCACTCCTGGGCTACAATCACCTATCTGGACCCGTTTTACTGCCGGTGTGGAGCCCCACCAGGCCTTCACGACTGGTCTACCGACGTTATCTGCCCGAGGGGGTTATTCAACTGGCCCCTCCGTCGCGACGTAACCTGAACGCCCATCTGCTAACTGCGGACCACTAATCGTTAGCTGTCTAGAGCATATCGGCTGCTAGCTGAATAGGTCAATCGGACAATTTTCTTGGGCCACTATAACTATAACTATTTTGTCAATTGGATTGGTCCCCTCTACCACACGGAACCCCACTAATCTACCAACGGAAATCTTCAATTTCCAGCTACAATAGTCATTTATATCATTAACAATGTCTACACTGTATTTCTGATCAATTTTATGTTATTTTAAATGGACAAAAGATGTGCTTTTCTTTCATAAACAAGGACATTTCTAAGTGATCCTAAACGTTTGAATGGTATAATAGGTAAGGTAGGTATATAGGTAATAATAGGTATAATATCCAGGATATGTATTTTCATGAACATAGAATATACGTATTTTCATATTGAGAGATACAGTGCCTAGTCAAAGTCGACCACTCAACACCTATTGGAAAGCTATTCTGTTGTGTCTTTAGCATAAGCATTTGTGTAATTGTCTCGCTGAAAAAATAAAACTATTCCAGGGTTATGTTTTCAAAAGACTGAGACGTGTTTTACTTTACATTTTTACCTGGGTTTCACTCCTTTCATATTTATTTTGATCCCGACAATCTCCCCAGTCCCTGCCGATGACAAGCATACCCATGACATGATGCTGCCACCATAATAATTTCACAGATATTTTTTTATTTTTTTATTATACCTTTATTTAACTAGGCAAGTCAGTTAAGAACAAATTCTTATTTTCAATGACAGCCTAGGAACAGTGGGTTAACTGCCTGTTCAGGGGCAGAACGACAGATTTGTACTTTGTCAGCTCAGGGATTCGAACTTGCAACCTTTCGGTTACTAGTCCAATGCTCTAACCACTCGGCTACCCTGCCGCCCCAAACCTGTATTTTTTAATTTAGGCCGAAAAGTTGTTCTTAATTATCCCAATAATATTAGTACACTATTCACATCAGTATACTATAAACACCACACACATCGGTACACAATACACATCATTACATTATGCAAATCAGTAAACTATATACACTATACACTAGAGGTCGACCGATTATGATTTTTCAACACCGATACCGATTATTGGATGATCGAACAAAAAAGCCGATACCGATTAATCGGCCGATTTTTATATATATATTTGTAATAATGACAATTACAACAATACCGAATGAACACTTTTATTTTAACTTAATATAATACATAAATAAAATCAATTTAGTCTCAAATAAATAAAATAAAATAATGCAAAAACAAAGTGTTGAGGAAGAAAGTAAAAGTGCAAAATGTGCCATGTAAAATAGCTAACGTTTAGGTTCCTTGCTCAGAACATGAGAACATGTGAATGCTGGTGGTTCCTTTTAACATGAGTCTTCAATATTTCCAGGTAAGAAGTTTTAGGTTCTAGTTATTATAGGACTATTTCCCTCTATACCATTTGTATTTAATATACCTTTGACTATTGGATGTTCTAAGAGGTACAATAGTATTGCCAGCCTAATCTCGGGAGTTAATAGGCTTGGTCATAAACAGCACACTGCTTGAAGCATTGCAAAGAGCTGCTGGCAAACGCAGTAAAGTGCTGTTTGAATGAATGCTTAAGAGCCTGCTGCTGCCTACCACCGCTCAGTCAGACTGCTCTATCAAATCATAGACTTAATTATAATAACACACAGAAATACGAGTCTTAGGTCATTATTATGGTCAAATCCGGAAACTATCATTTAGAAAACAAAACATTTATTCTTTCAGTGAAATACGGAACCGTTCCGTATTTTATCTAATGGGTGGCATCCATAAGTCTAAATATTGCTGTTACATTGCACAACCTTCAATGTTATGTCATAATTACGTAAACATTTTGGCAAATTAGTTCTCAACGAGCCAGGGGACCCAAACTGTTGCATATACCCTGACTCTGCGTGCAATGAACACAAGAGAAGTGACACAATTTCCCTAGTTTAATATTGCCTGCTAACATGAATTTATTTTAACTAAATATGTAGGTTTAAAAATATATACTTCTGTGTATTGATTTTAAGAAAGGCATTGATGTTTATGGTTAGGTACATTCGTGCAACGATTGTGCTTTTTTCGCAAATGCGCTTTTGTTAAATTATCCCCCTTTTTGCGAAGTTGGCTGTTTTTGTTAGGAAGAAACGGTCTTCACACAGTTCGCAACGAGCCAGGCGGCCCAAACTGCTGCATATACCCTGACTCTGTTGCACAGAACGCAAGAGAAGTGACACAATTTCCCTAGTTAAAATAAATGAATGTTATCAGGCAATATTAGCTAAATATGCAGGTTTAAGAATATATAATTGTGTATTGATTTTAAGAAAGGCGTTGATGTTTATGGTTAGGTAGACATTGGGGCAACGACAGTGCTTTTTTTCACGAATGCGCTTGTTAAATCACCCGTTTGGCGAAGTAGGCTGTGATTCAATGATAAATTAACAGGCACCGCATCGATTACACAGGACAAACTAGAGTAATATCATCAACCTTGTGTAGTTAACTAGTGATTATGTAAAGATTGATTGTTTTTTATAAGATATGTTTAATGCTAGCTAGCACCTTACCTTGGCTCCTTGCTACAATCGCATAACAGGTAGTCAGCCGGCCACGCAGTGCTGAGTGCAATGTAATCGGCCATGATCGCTGTCCAAAAATGCAGATTACCGATTGTTATGAAAACTTGAAATCGTCCCTTCTACTACACACATCAGTACAATATATACACTATACAGATCACTACACTATACACATCTGTACACTATACACATCAGTACACTATACACATATGTACACTATACACATCTGTACACTACACACATCAGTACACCACACACATCAGTAAGTTATATACACTACACACATCAGTACACTATATACATTAGTACACTATACACATCAGTACACTATACATATCAGTACACTATACACATCAGTACACTATATACATCAGTACACTATATACACTGTATACATCAATACACTATATACACTATACACATCAGTACACTATATACATCAGTACACTATACACATCAGTACACTATATACACTATATGCATCAGTACACTATATACACATCAGTACACCATATACCGTATAAACATCACTACACTGTCAACTACAATAGATAGACAGAGGTCGTGCACCTTTCCACTGAGACTCACGTCCAACTCTCACTGAATGTCCTCACAGATGAACAGATAATCCACTCTAACTCAACTTTTGTCCTGGAAGCCAGTTCCACTGTGTGTTTTCATTGTTCCCCTCTAATCAGGGACTGATTTAGACCTGGGACACCAGGTGTGTGCAAATTCATTATTAGGTAAAACAGAAAACCAGCACCGTCTGGAACTCCTAGGGTAATATTTGAATACACCTGAGATAAACCATTGATCTTTAGCACAATCTTTACCCTGCAATACCATTCAATGCATGTAGATCCTATTGTCATGTATGGCCTTGTATGTCTGGCTGTCCATTCGTGTGGAATATATTTCAGTGTTGCACGATGCAAAGTATCATCCGAGGACAGCAGAGGAATTGTGGTGAGTCATAGATAGGGGAGCAAAAACTTGGGTGACTGCCCGAAAATGCTCATGTTTTCCAGTATACCTTCTGGCGAAAAAGGATTCTGGAGTTCCTGTACATTCCCTTGTGATTCCGGGACATTCCGGGACTCTTCCACCTATCAGTGTACTGATTTGAATGTCCCTCTTTGACCTCTGTCCTTAGTCCTTCGCTGTATCAGCAATCAATGAAGTGTGGAATATGTTGCAATGTGTTGGTGGTTGTAGAAGAGGATATATATTTTACTTGAAGACATGCAGACTCAGCACTTACAGAGAGAATTGTTTATTGATGATACGGGATCTGCAGGCAATGTCTAACAGAGATGTCTAACAGAAGAAGAAAGAAAAAAAGCTACCAGTCAATGTAGTTGCTGGGAACTAGGATAGGCTGGCAGTATTCTTAGAAATTGTGTTTGTCCTTCAAATGCTTTCAAATCAAATCAAATTGTGTTTGTCACATGCGCCGTATACAACAATGAAATGCTAACGTACAAGCCCTTAACCAACAATGCAGTTTTAAAAAAGATAACAAAAAATAAAAGTAACAAATAAAGTAGTAAAGTAACAATAGTGAGGCTATATACAGCGGGTACCGGTACAGAGTCAATGTGCGGGGGCACCGGTTAGTCAAGGTAATTGAGGTAATATGTACATGTAGGTAGCGTTATTAAAGTGACTATGCATAGATAATAACAGAGAGTAGCTGCAGCGTAAAAGAGTGTGGGGTGGGGGGTGGGGGGCAATGCAAATAGTCTGGGTAGCCATTTGATTAGATGTTAAGGAGTCTTATAGCTTGGGGTAGAATCTGTTTTAGGAGCCTCTTTGACCTAGACTTGGCGCTCTGGTACCGCTTGCCATGCGGTAGCAGAGAGAACAGTCTATGACTGGGGTGGCTGGAGTCTTTGACAATTTTTAGGGCCTTCCTCTGGCACCTGGAACCAGTACCTTCCAAGTCTGTTTCCATGTGAAGGCGTTTTTACACGGAAATAAAATATAAACTCAACATGTAAAGTGTTGGTCCCATGTTTCATGAGCTGAAATAAAATATCCCCAAATGCACAAAAAGCTTATTTCTCTCAGATGTAGTACACAAATTTGTTTACATCCTTGTTAGTGAGCATAATCCATCCACCTGACAGGTGTGGCATATCAAGAAGATGATTAAACAGCATGATCAATACACAGGTGCACCTTCTGCTGGGGACAATAAAAGGCCACTCTAAAATGTGCAGTTCTGTCACGCAACACAATGCCTCAGATGTCTCAAGTTTTTGAGGGAGCGTGCAATTGGTATGCTGACTGCAGGAATCTCCACCAAAGCTGTTGCAAGAGAACTGAATATCCATTCCTCCAGTACATCCATCTGGCCTCACATCCATCTGGCCTCACAACCACAGAGCATGTGCAACCACTCCAGCCCAGGACCTCCAAATCCGGCTTCTTCCCCTTTAGGATTGTCTGAGACCAGCCACCCGGAGAGCTGATGAAACTGTGAGTTTGCACAACCGAATAATTTCTGCACATACTGTCAGAAACCGTCTCGGGGAAGCTCATCTGCGTGCTGGTTGTCCTTGACCTGACTGCAGTTTGACGTCGTAACCGATATCAAATCAAATTAAATATTATTGGTCACATATACATGGTTAGCAGATGTTATTGCGAGTGTAGCGAAATGCTTGTGCTTCTAGTTCCGACAGTGCAATAATATCTAACAAGTAATCAAACAATTCCCCAACAACTACCTAATACACACAAAGCTGTTTTTCAGTCTCTCGGTCCCAGCTTTATGCACCTGTACTGACCTCACCTTCTGGATGGTAGCGGGGTGAACAGGCAATGGCTCGGGTGGTTGTTGTCCTTGATGATCTTTTTGGCCTTCCTGTGACAACGGGTGCTGTGGCCTGGAGGGCATGTAGTTTGCCCCCGGTGATGCGTTGTGCAGACCGCACCACCCTCTGGAGAGCCCTGCGGTTGTGGGCGGTGCAGTTGCCGTACCAGGCGGTGATACAGCCCGACAGGACGCTCTCAATTGTGCATCTATAAAAGTTTGTGAGGGTTTTAGGTGACAAGACACATTTCTTCAGCCTCCTGAGGTTGAAGAGGCGCTGTTGCGGACAATGAACACAATTGCATTTTGAATTCACAAAGATTATCCAGCAACTTCACACAGCCATTGAAGAGGAGTGGGACAACATTCCACAGACCACAAGCAATATCGGATCAACTCCATCCATCAACTCCATGTCGCGCGGTATGAGGAAATGCTGGTCACATTGTTGCACATTGTTGCGGGGCTTCCATTCAGCCACAAGCATTAGTGAGGTTGGCCACTGATGGTGGGCAATTAGGTCTGGCTTACAGCCGGCGTTCCAATTCATCCTAAAGGTGTTCGATGGGGTTGAGGTCAGGGTTCTGTGCAGACCAGTCAAGTTCTTCCACAACGATCTCAACAAATAATTTATGTGTGGACCTTGCTTAGTGCACGGGGCATTGTAATACTGAAACAGGAAAGGGCCTTCCCCAAACTGTTGCCACAAAGTTGGAAGCACAGAGTCATCTAGAAAGTCATTGTATGCTGTAGTGTTAAGATTTCCCTTCAAATCAAATCAAATCAAATTTATTTATGTAGCCCTTCGTACATCAGCTGATATCTCAGTGCTGTACAGAAACCCAGCCTAAAACCCCAAACAGCAAGCAATGCAGGTGTAGAAGCACGATGGCTAGGAAAAACTCCCTAGAAAGGCCAAAACCTAGGAAGAAACCTAAAAAGGAACCAGGCTATGTGGGGTGGCCAGTCCTCTTCTGGCTGTGCCGGGTGGAGATTATAACAGAACATGGCCAAGATGTTCAAATGTTCATAAATGACCAGCATGGTCGAATAATAATAAGGCAGAACAGTTGAAACTGGAGCAGCAGCACGGCCAGGTGGACTGGGGACAGCAAGGAGTCATCGTGTCAGGTAGTCCTGGGGCATGGTCCTAGGCCTCAGGTCCTCCGAGAGAGAGAAAGAAAGAGAGAAGGAGAGAATTAGAGATCGCACACTTAGATTCACACAGGACACCGAATAGGACAGGAGAAGTACTCCAGATATAACAAACTGACCCTAGCCCCTCGACACATAAACTACTGCAGCATAAATACTGGAGGCTGAGACAGGAGGGGTCAGGAGACACTGTGGCCCCATCCGAGGACACCCCCTTCACTTGAACTAAGGGGCCTGAACCATGAAAACCAGCCCCAGACCATTATTCCTCCTCCATCACTTTACAGTTGGCATTGTGCATTCAGGCAGGTAGCGTTCTCCTGGCATCCGCCAAACCTAGATTTGTCCATTGGACTGCCAGATGGTGGTGTGATTCATCATTCCACTGCTCCAGAGTCCAATGGCGTCGAGCTTTATACCACTCCAGCTGACGCTTGGCATCTGGTGATCTTAGGCTTGTGTGCGGCTGGTCGGCCATGGAAACCCATTTCATGAAGCTTCCGTCTAACAGTTCTTGTGCTGACGTTTCTTCCAGAGGCATAACGTTTCTTCAGCACTCAGCGGTCCTGTTCTGTAAGCTTGTGTGGCCTAAAGTATAACATATGGATACGGTTTACTTTGACAGTGTTGCCATGTTATGGTTTACTTTGACAGTGTTGCCATGTTATGGTTTACTTTGACAGTGTTGCCATGTTATGGTTTACTTTGACAGTGTTGCCATGTTATGGTTTACTTTGACAGTGTTGCCATGTTATGGTTTACTTTGACAGTGTTGCCATGTTATGGTTTACTTTGACAGTGTTGCCATGTTATGGTTTACTTTGACAGTGTTGCCATGTTATGGTTTACTTTGACAGTGTTGCCATGTTATATTTTACTTTGACAGTGTTGCCATGTTATGGTTTACTTTGACAGTGTTGCCATGTTACGGTTTACTTTGACAGTGTTGCCATGTTACGGTTTACCCTGACAGTGTTGCCATGTTACGGTTTACCCTGACAGTGTTGCCATGTTACGGTTTACTTTGACAGTGTTGTCATGATACGGTTTACTTTGACAGTGTTGCCATGTTACGGTTTACTTTGTCAGTGTTGCCATGTTACAGTTTACTTTGACAGTGTTGCCATGTTACGGTTTACTTTGACAGTGTTGCCATGTTATGGTTTACTTTGACAGTGTTGCCATGTTACGGTTTACTTTGACAGTGTTGCCATGTTACGGTTTACAGTGTTGCCATGTTACGGTTTACTTTGACAGTGTTGCCATGTTACGGTTTACTTTGACAGTGTTGCCATGTTATGGTTTACTTTGTCAGTGTTGCCATGTTACGGTTTACAGTGTTGCCATGTTACGGTTTACTTTGACAGTGTTGCCATGTTACGGTTTACTTTGACAGTGTTGCCATGTTATGGTTTACTTTGTCAGTGTTGCCATGTTACGGTTTACAGTGTTGCCATGTTACGGTTTACTTTGACAGTGTTGCCATGTTACAGTTTACTTTGACAGTGTTGCCATGTTACGGTTTACTTTGACAGTGTTGCCATGTTACGGTTTACAGTGTTGCCATGTTATGGTTTACTTTGACAGTGTTGCCATGTTACAGTTTACTTTGACAGTGTTGCCATGTTACGGTTTACTTTGACAGTGTTGCCATGTTATGGTTTACTTTGACAGTGTTGCCATGTTACGGTTTACTTTGACAGTGTTGCCATGTTACGGTTTACTTTGACAGTGTTGCCATGTTACGGTTTACAGTGTTGCCATGTTATGGTTTACTTTGACAGTGTTGCCATGTTACAGTTTACTTTGACAGTGTTGCCATGTTACGGTTTACTTTGACAGTGTTGCCATGTTATGGTTTACTTTGTCAGTGTTGCCATGTTACGGTTTACAGTGTTGCCATGTTACGGTTTACTTTGACAGTGTTGCCATGTTACGGTTTACTTTGACAGTGTTGCCATGTTATGGTTTACTTTGTCAGTGTTGCCATGTTACGGTTTACAGTGTTGCCATGTTACGGTTTACTTTGACAGTGTTGCCATGTTACAGTTTACTTTGACAGTGTTGCCATGTTACGGTTTACTTTGACAGTGTTGCCATGTTACGGTTTACAGTGTTGCCATGTTATGGTTTACTTTGACAGTGTTGCCATGTTACAGTTTACTTTGACAGTGTTGCCATGTTACGGTTTACTTTGACAGTGTTGCCATGTTACGGTTTACTTTGACAGTGTTGCCATGTTATGGTTTACTTTGACAGTGTTGCCATGTTACGGTTTACTTTGACAGTGTTGCCATGTTACGGTTTACTTTGACAGTGTTGCCATGTTACGGTTTACAGTGTTGCCATGTTATGGTTTACTTTGACAGTGTTGCCATGTTACGGTTTACTTTGACAGTGTTGCCATGTTATGGTTTACTTTGTCAGTGTTGCCATGTTACGGTTTACAGTGTTGCCATGTTACGGTTTACTTTGACAGTGTTGCCATGTTACAGTTTACTTTGACAGTGTTGCCATGTTACGGTTTACTTTGACAGTGTTGCCATGTTACGGTTTACAGTGTTGCCATGTTATGGTTTACTTTGACAGTGTTGCCATGTTACAGTTTACTTTGACAGTGTTGCCATGTTACGGTTTACTTTGACAGTGTTGCCATGTTACGGTTTACTTTGACAGTGTTGCCATGTTATGGTTTACTTTGACAGTGTTGCCATGTTACGGTTTACTTTGACAGTGTTGCCATGTTACGGTTTACTTTGACAGTGTTGCCATGTTACGGTTTACAGTGTTGCCATGTTATGGTTTACTTTGACAGTGTTGCCATGTTACAGTTTACTTTGACAGTGTTGCCATGTTACGGTTTACCCTGACAGTGTTGCCGAACATGTACACAGCCAATCTGTAAATAGCACACCCAACTACCTCATCCCAAATTGTTATTTATCTTCTTGCTCTTTTGCAACCCCAGTATCTCTACTTGCACATCATCATCTGCACATCTATCACTCCAGTGTTAATGCTAAATTGTAATTATTTTGCCTCTATGGCCTATTTATTGCCTTACATCCCTACTCTTCTGCATTTGCACACACTGTACATAGATTTTTCTATTGTGTTATTGACTGTACGTTTGTTTATGTGTAACTCTGTGTTGTTGTTTTTGTGGCACTACTTTGCTTTATCTTGGCCAGGTCGCAGTTGTAAATGAGAACTAGTTCTCAACTGGCCTACCTGGTTAAATAAAGGTGAAATAAAAATATAAATAAAAAACATGTTACAGTTTACTTTGAAAGTATTATATATGGATATAGTGTACTTTGAAAGTATTATATATGGATATGAAAGTATTATATATGGATATGGTGTACATTGAAAGTATTATATATGGATATGAAAGTATTATATTTGGATATGGTGTACTTTGAAAGTATTATATATGGATATGGTGTACTTTGAAAGTACTACATATGGATATGACAGTACTACATATGGATATGAAAGTATTATATATGGATATGAATGTATTATATATGGATATGGTGTACTTTCAAAGTATTATATATGGATATGAAAGTATTATATATGGATATGAAAGTATTATATATGGATATGGTGTACTTTCAAAGTATTATATATGGATATGAAAGTATTATATATGGATATGAAAGTATTATATATGGATATGAAAGTACTACATATGGATATGGTGTACTTTGAAAGTGTTGCATTGTTGTGGTTTGTTTGCAGCGAGCCCAAGGCTGCCAAGGTTAACCTGTTCAGGAGAAGTAATACCTGTATGAAGACCGAGGATGAGAAGAAAGGGAAGGAGATCCAATATGAAGACCCCCCGGACGGTGGCTGGGGCTGGATGGTCGTACTTCACTGCTTCCTGGTACGGATTCTTCTTTCCTCCATCTTCGGGTGTTTTTTGGGAGGTTTACGAAATGTTTGTCTATTAGACACGTTTCTAGCATTTCTTGAAATAATTGTTGATATGTTATGCAATTACACAAGGTTGTGGTCCATTTGGAAAATGAACCAAATTCCTATTCCAGCATTGAAGTGAATTTGAATTGTGGTGTACTGTACTTCCTGAATTGAAAAGGAATTGACCCCAACCCTGCATGGTTGTAGTGTGGCAGACCATGTGCTCACATGTTGCTTTGTGTGTGTGTGTTTGTGCCTGCTTGCGTCTGTCTGCCTGCCTATCTGTGTACCTCCCTCCGTCGGTCTATGCCTCCAGGTGAATGTGCTGGTGATGGGGACCCTAAAAAGCTTTGGGATCTTCTTCGTGGCGTTCCAGGATGAGTTCGGAGGGTCAGCAGAGAGTATCAGCTGGATCGGCTCCATCATGTCTAGCCTGCGGCTCTCAGGAGGTCAGAGTTCACATGACAGGAAAACATTCAGACTACAACTGTGTGTGTGTGTGTGTGTGTGTGTGTGGAAGTCATATTTGTTTGCGTGTGTGTATGTGTCTCGCTCAAGGTCAGAGTTCACATGAAATCAAAGTCTGACCACATCACTCGTCCGTCAGGGGTCTGCGGTCTGGGTCTGCGGTCTGGGGTCTGGCTCTTGTGTTGCATCGCCTTAACCACTGACAAGATCTGACACCTGTCTTTCTAACTAAGAACTTAGTGGATGGATGGATGAATGAACAAATTATGGGACACATTTTCAAATGTATCTGTTTGTTCCTGTGTAGGTCCCTTGGCCTCTGTAGCTTGTGCGAAGTTGGGTAACAGAGTGACCTCTATAGCCGGGGCTGTGCTGGTCAGTGTTGGCTTCCTCATGAGTATCTTTGCCACCAGCGTGGTATTCCTCTATATCAGCATGGGGCTGATTGTAGGTAAGCTAACAAGTTAAACGAGGTTAAAGGTTAAAGTGCAGCCGCTAGCCGTGCTACATAGCAATGTAGCCCTGGGTCCTAAGTCTTAATTTGTATACTTGCAAGTATTTGTCTTGAGGTATTTGATATACTAGAACTGAGGGGTTTATCTGTCTAGCGTTTGTATTTTGTTGAGAAATCACAGGTTTCTAATGAATAATTCTGAATCATAAGTATATGATTAAGCAATAAGGCACAGGGGGGTGTGATATATGGCCAATATACCACGGCTAAGGGCTGTTCTTAGGCAGGACGCAACGCAAAGTGTCTGGACACAGCACTTAGCCGTGGTATAATGACCATGTCACAAACTCCTGAGGTGCCTTATTGCTATTATAAACTGGTTATCAACGTAATTAGAGCAGTAAATGTTTTGTCATACCCGTGGGTATACAGTCTGATATTCCACGGGCTTTCAGCCAATCAGCATTGAGGGCTTGAACCACCCAGTTTATGATCATAAACATATCATGTATCCCCTCTCAGGCCTTGGTTTTGCGCTCCTGTACCAAGCCACCTCAGTTGTCACGGCAACATATTTCCGTAAGAGGTTAGCGACGGCATACTCCATCGGAAGGTCTGGGATGGGCTTGACCTTCGCCCTCGCCCCCTTCACTCAGCTGCTGCTGGAAAAGTATGCCTGGCAAGGTACTGACACACAGACAGGCACACACACTATGTCTGTTGGTGTGTGGGAAGTATTTAATGATTCATCATTTAATGATGTGAAAATTATGTATATTTCTCTGTCTGTCACACGTCTACTGTATGCTTATTTTAGATTGACCCTGTAAAGAGCCTGTGGCACGCCTTTGTTATTTCCACAGGAGCTCTTCTGATCCTGGGAGGCCTGATGTTGAACCTGGTGGCCTCTGGGATGCTGCTAAGACCCATCCACGTGAAGCCCGCACCACCCCCTTCCTCATCCTCATTGTCATTCATCCAAAAAAGCCCTCTGATAGGTCCAGAGAAGGAAAAGAACTGCCCTCAGAATGGATGCTGCCTTAACGGATCCACGCCGTTAACCAATGGCATCGCCAAATCAGACTCTTCCTTTTCCATTCCTCCACCCCTCCACTGGGACGCTGAGACCCAAGAGAAGGCCACGACCCATGGGCTGGGTCAGAGCAACCACAGCCACCCACCTCCACCAAACCCTGAACTGACCAAACGTGTCCAGAACAGGCAGGTGAACGGGAACGTTCAGGAGCAGTCCCCCACCACGCCACTCACAGACACCCCCAGTCCTGTGGAACAGAACGGTACCATTAGCATAAACGGTTCCGCTGTGGTTGGGTTCTCCTCGCCGAACGGCACCACCACCGTGGACGACCCTATCCCACCGTTCGTGAAAAACCGAGTCCTGGACTTCTCCCTGTTAAAGAACCCCTTCTTCTGCATCTATACCTGGTCCCTGGTGTTTAGCCAGCTGGCTTACTTCATCCCTTACTTCCACCTGTCTGCCCGGGCCAGGAACCTGGGCATCGACGCCATGGACGCTTCCTTCATCATCTCTGTGGCAGGTTAGTTTCACCTGGTCAAATTTATAAATCAACCTACAGGCAGAATTTTGTGTGACACTTGTATTTTGAGAGTCCAACATAGGTGTTGAGTTTTAGTAGATGAGACAGGAATAATGTATTTTATTTGAACCAGACCCTCATTTGTCAATAAAATATATACATCCAATTGAACACTGATCAATTGACAATCAGTCTGGAAAGCTAAACTCTTAGAAAAAAAGGTTTGGTTGTCCACTTAGGAGAACCCTTTTTGTTTCCCTCTTGTCTAAATGGTTCTACTTGGAACCAAAAGGGTTCTACTTGGAACCAAAAGGGTTCTACTTGGAACCAAAAGGGTTCTACTTGGAACCAAAAGGGTTCTACCTGGAACCAAAAGGGTTCTACTTGGAACCAAAAGGGTTCTACTTGGAACCAAAAGGGTTCTACTTGGAACCAAAAGGGTTCTACCTGGAACCAAAAGGGTTCTACTTGGAACCAAAAGGGTTCTACCTGGAACCAAAAGGGTTCTACTTGGAACCACCAACAAGTGTTATTCAAATGATTTTCCTAGGGCGACAGCCAAAGAACCCTTTTAGGTTATAGTTAACTGCTTTTTTCCAAGAGTGCAGTAATAGAATCATGGGCAGGGGGTTTGACTATTCCTCTTCTGAATGTAATCTACTGTAGCTTAACATCTATTTTTTTTCAGTCTACTTAGTCAGAGGTAGAACCAGGCAACTTACTTTTCTTTGCAGTGCTGTGGTAGGGCAGCTTTTGTTTTAGAAGTGATGAAAAAAAGTCCTAATTTAGCTTTAGCTAGGGTATGAATTATGTATGAGTACTGTAGAAGCTCAGAACCTGCAGTCGTTTTACAGCTCAGACTCAGACCCTGCAGTAGTTTTACAGCTCAGACTCAGACCCCGCAGTAGTTTTACAGCTCAGACTCAGACCCCGCAGTAGTTTTACAGCTCAGACTCAGACCCCGCAGTAGTTTTACAGCTCAGACTCAGACCCCGCAGTAGTTTTACAGCTCAGACTCAGACCCCGCAGTAGTTTTACAGCTCAGACTCAGACCCCGCAGTAGTTTTACAGCTCAGACTCAGACCCCGCTGTAGTTTTACAGCTCAGACTCAGACCCCGCAGTAGTTTTACAGCTCAGACTCAGACCCTGCAGTAGTTTGACAGCTCAGACTCAGACCCCGCAGTAGTTTTACAGCTCAGACTCAGACCCTTGCTGCAGTGGTCTTACGTAACACATGCCCTTATATAAAACCTGAACTTTGGCCCAGTGGCCCAAGCCGTGGGGTTCAGCTCAGTAGTATTCCCATTGATGAGGCTGAGGCCACTCTGTATGAAAACCAGGCATGCATCCCAAATAGCACCCTAGTTCCTATATACGGCCCAGGTAAAAAACTAGTGCACTAAATAGGTAATAGTGTTCCATTTAAGGAGCACTCCAATAATAACATATCTCTCGGCCAGCCCAGTCCGTACGCTTCTACACACATGCATACTGTAGTTAAAACCGGGTGGTTAAACATACTTCATGAATTATCGAGTCACACCGGTGGTGAATGTGGTACTGAGTTGTGGAGTGGTAAATATGGTACTGAGTGGTGAATATGGTACTGAGTGGTGAATGTGGTACTGAGTGGTGAATGTGGTACTGAGTGGTGAATATGGTACTGAGTGGTGAATATGGTACTGAGTGGTGAATGTGGTACTGAGTGGTGAATGTGGTACTGAGTGGTGAATGTGGTACTGAGTGGTGAATGTGGTACTGAGTGGTGAATATGGTACTGAGTGGTGAATGTGGTACTGAGTGGTGAATGTGGTACTGAGTGGTGAATGTGGTACTGAGTGGTGAATGTGGTACTGAGTGGTGAATGTGGTACTGAGTGGTGAATGTGGTACTGAGTGGTGAATATGGTACTGAGTGGTGAATATGGTACTGAGTGGTGAATATGGTACTGAGTGGTGAATGTGGTACTGAGTGATGGAGTGGTGAATGTGGTACAGTGTTATGGAGTGGTGAGTGTGGTACTGAGTGGTGAATATGGTACTGAGTGGTGAATATGGTACTGAGTGGTGAATATGGTACTGAGTGGTGAATATGGTACTGAGTGGTGAATATGGTACTGAGTGGTGAATATGGTACTGAGTGGTGAATATGGTACTGAGTGGTGAATATGGTACTGAGTGGTGAATATGGTACTGAGTGGTGAATATGGTACTGAGTGGTGAATATGGTACTGAGTGGTGAATGTGGTACTGAGTGGTGAATGTGGTACTGAGTGGTGAATGTGGTACTGAGTTGTGGAGTGGTGAATATGGTACTGAGTGGTGAATATGGTACTGAGTGGTGAATGTGGTACTGAGTGATGGAGTGGTGAATGTGGTACAGTGTTATGGAGTGGTGAGTGTGGTACTGAGTTGTGGAGTGGTGAATGTGGTACTGAGTTGTGGAGTGGTGAATGTGGTACTGAGTTGTGGAGTGGTGAATGTGGTACTGAGTTGTGGAGTGGTGAATGTGGTACTGAGTTGTGGAGTGGTGAATGTGGTACTGAGTTGTGGAGTGGTACTGGGTTGTGGAGTGGTACTGAGTTGTGGAGTGGTGAATATGGTACTGAGTGGTGAATATGGTACTGAGTGATGGAGTGGTGAATGTGGTACAGTGTTATGGAGTGGTGAGTGTGGTACTGAGTTGTGGAGTGGTGAATGTGGTACTGAGTTGTGGAGTGGTGAATGTGGTACTGAGTTGTGGAGTGGTGAATGTGGTACTGAGTTGTGGAGTGGTGAATGTGGTACTGAGTTGTGGAGTGGTGAATGTGGTACTGAGTTGTGGAGTGGTGAATGGGGTTGTCTGTAAGTAGTTATGGTTGTCTCTAACTAGTTTTGGTTGTCAGTAACTAGTTCTGCCAAATGGTTTCCAAGATAATGTCTGTTGCCACAGTCTGCTCTGTGTGTAGTAATGGAGGGAATGTAATGATAGGAGACGTGTAGTGTGTTGTGACAGACTGTCACGTCGAGTAGCTAGCTAGCTAGTGCACAAGCTTTGAGTTCTGAGATTAGGACTGGGAGTGTTAGGATGGGTGCTGGTACGTGTATTAATGTAGGCCTAACACAGAGGTTTATGTGCCGGGGTCCAGTAGAGTCAGTGAATGCCAGGCAGACAAAGCCAGCAGTGGGTATGGATGTCTCTATTTTCATCTTGACCCCTGAGTACCCCTAAAAAAAGCAGAGGGCTGACGATCCGGGTGTCGCAGAGAACATTAGTGGATGGCCTGTCCTCTTGAGTTAACCCTATCAGTCCTTAGATCACTTCTTTTCATTGATCTGCATGTCCAGCCCTCATATTTATCCTCACAATGAAGGGTTTTCCCATGTTCTGGTCAGGACAACCAGGACTACAATGAAGGGTTTTCCCATGTTCTGGTCAGGACAACCAGGACTACAATGAAGGGTTTTCCCATGTTCTGGTCAGGACAACCAGGACTACAATGAAGGGTTTTCCCATGTTCTGGTCAGGACAACCAGGACTACAATGAAGGGTTTTCCCATGTTCTGGTCAGGACAACCAGGACTACAATGAAGGGTTTTATTTTCAGGACAACCAGGACTACAATGAAGGGTTTTCCCATGTTCTGGTCAGGACAACCAGGGCTACAATGAAGGGTTTTCCCATGTTCTGGTCAGGACAACCAGGACTACAATGAAGGGTTTTATTTTCAGGACAACCAGGACTACAATGAAGGGTTTTATTTTCAGGACAACCAGGGCTACAATGAAGGGTTTTCCCATGTTCTGGTCAGGACAACCAGGACTACAATGAAGGGTTTTCCCATGTTCTGGTCAGGACAACCAGGGCTACAATGAAGGGTTTTATTTTCAGGACAACCAGGACTACAATGAAGGGTTTTATTTTCAGGACAACCAGGACTACAATGAAGGGTTTTATTTTCAGGACAACCAGGACTACAATGAAGGGTTTTATTTTCAGGACAACCAGGACTACAATGAAGGGTTTTATTTTCAGGACAACCAGGACTACAATGAAGGGTTTTCCCATGTTCTGGTCAGGACAACCAGGGCTACAATGAAGGGTTTTCCCATGTTCTGGTCAGGACAACCAGGACTACAATGAAGGGTTTTCCCATGTTCTGGTCAGGACAACCAGGTCTAAAATGAAGGGTTTTATTTTCAGGACAACCAGGACTACAATGAAGTGTTTTCCCATGTTCTGGTCAGTACAACCAGGGCAAAAAAACTATTTAACATGAACAGTTGCATTCATGAGTTTTATGGACAAATGTCAAGTTAGAAAATAAGGTCCATATGAACTCATATGAACGCTGTAAGTACAGAACTTGTTTGCTTGGTGGGAAATACATGTCAGAGATAACTGTTTGGAGTTTGTGACAGCAGCTATGTGAGCAAATTACAGTATTATAGACATTATGTCCTGGGATTTCCCATGATCTATGTAGAAGAACCCCTTACAGTATTATAGACACTATGTCCTGGGATTTCCCATGATCTATGTAGAAGAACCCCTTACAGTATTATAGACACTATGTCCTGGGATTTCCCATGATCTATGTAGAAGAACCCCTTACAGTATTATAGACACTATGTCCTGGGATTTACTATGATATTCTATGTAGAAGAACCCCTTACAGTATTATAGACACTATGTCCTGGGATTTACTATGATCTTCTATGTAGAAGAACCCCTTACCTTCTAATGACTCTTGTGTAGTTTGTGAATGTGTTCATGAGTCTCAGCTTTTAATAGATACAGTTTATAGCTCAAACCGTTCAGACTCGCCAGAAGTTTTTGTGAAAATACCTGTATCCCTTCAGGAACCGCCCTTGTCTCAGAAACACAGCTGTAGCTCAGCCCCTGTTAATCACACAGACTAGTGGTTGGTATCTATGGATGCAGAATTATATAATGGTACAACCCAGAATTATGTAGCTCAAACACACTTTTTAAAGGGGGTTAGACGTACAAAACACGCAAGCGTGTTAAAGGGTTAAAGGGTTTAACACAGTGAGGTGGAGAACATTATAAAGGATGGTCTATGCTCCTCGTGGAGTTAAAAGGTTTTCATAAGTAGGTCTGTGATTAGGGGGGATGATGGCATTGGGGTATTCTCAGCACACATTTGTTCTGTCTCACATTCTGCTGTCATGTCATTCCCAGAAAGTGAACAGAGACAGAGAGAGACAGAGAGAGACTGCCACCCACTCCTGCCACAACAAACCCAACATATCCCCAATGTCCCCCAGCCTTCTCCCTCCCTCCCTCTCCTCCCCACATCAATTGAAAGAGGCCCTTTCAGCTAGCTGAGCTCAGACAGAGAGGAGGGCCACCATAGTCCAGACCATAGAAATTGAATTACTAGAACGCACATTCCCATTCCAGTCCATGTTCATTCATTCTATTATTTCTATTTCTATGCTCCAGACAAGGCCTCATGTCAGGCCATCGTCGCTGCTCCACTGGCATTGCTAGGCAACGGCTTACTGAGTAAAAGTGGCTGCCGTGGCGACAGGAGGGCATCCCGATTATCATTTTTTTGTCCAATGTTGAAGTGGCTGGTTGATATTGTTCCCTCAGAATCGCTGAGGCGGAGATGTGTACAAATGGAGAGGCGAGATGAGCCAACAGAGCTTGTTTAGTAATGAGAAGGACTGGGGGAAAGAGGAATGACTAACATGTGTTTTAAACCCCTGCTTTAACAGGGGGACCTCACTAGGGAATCATGTGGTTTAAACCCCTGTTTTAACAGGGGGACCTCACTAGGGAATCATGTGGTTTAAACCCCTGCTTTAACAGGGGGACCTCACCAAGGGAATCATGTGGTTTAAACCCCTGCTTTAACAGGGGGACCTCACTAGGGAATCATGTGTTTTAAACCCCTGCTTTAACAGGGGGACCTCACTAGGGAATCATGTGGTTTAAACCCCTGCTTTAACAGGGGGACCTCACTAGGGAATCATGTGTTTTAAACCCCTGATTTAACAGGGGGACCTCACTAGGGAATCATGTGGTTTAAACCCCTGCTTTAACAGGGGGACCTCACTAGGGAATCATGTGGTTTAAACCCCTGATTTAACAGGGGGACCTCACTAGGGAATCGTGGTTTAAACCCCTGATTTAACAGGGGGACCTCACTAGGGAATCATGTGGTTTAAACCCCTGCTTTAACAGGGGGACCTCACTAGGGAATCATGTGGTTTAAACCCCTGATTTAACAGGGGGACCTCACTAGGGAATCATGTGTTTTAAACCCCTGCTTTAACAGGTGACCTCACTAAGGGAATCATGTGGTTTAAACCCCTGCTTTAACAGGGGGACCTCACTAAGGGAATCATGTGGTTTAAACCCCTGCTTTAACAGGGCGACCTCACTAGGGAATCATGTGGTTTAAACCCCTGCTTTAACAGGGGGACCTCACTAAGGGAATCATGTGGTTTTAAACCCCTGCTTTAACAGTGACCTCACTAGGGAATCATGTGGTTTAAACCCCTGCTTTAACAGGGGGACCTCACTAGGGAATCATGTGGTTTAAACCCCTGATTTAACAAGGGGACCTCACTAGGGAATCATGTGGTTTAAACCCCTGCTTTAACAGGGCGACCTCACTAGGGAATCATGTGTTTTAAACCCCTGCTTTAACAGGGGGACCTCACTAAGGGAATCATGTGGTTTTAAACCCCTGCTTTAACAGGTGACCTCACTAAGGGAATCATGTGGTTTTAAACCCCTGCTTTAACAGTGACCTCACTAAGGGAATCATGTGGTTTTAAACCCTTTAACTCCATGAGGAGCGTAGTCCATCCACTTCTCCTCGTCACTGTGGGAGCTTGCTCAGTCTGATACTTTTTGTTTATGACAGTTTACGGTGGAACACGTGAACATGTAGTTTCAGAATTCGACCTGTTGGAGACCCCTGATTTACACTATATATATATATATATATATATATCACATACAATATATATATACAGTGGGGAGAACAAGTATTTGATAACCTGCAAAATCGTCAGTGTTTCCTACTTACAAAGCATGTAGAGGTCTGTAATTTTTATCATAGGTACACTTCAACTGTGAGAGACGGAATCTAAAACAAAAATCCAGAAAATCACATTGTATGATTTTTAAGTAATTCATCTGCATTTTATTGCATAACACAAGTATTTGATCACCTACCAACCAGTAAGAATTCCGGCTTGCTCACCGTTCTTGTGATCATTTTGACCCCACGGGGTGAGATCTTGCGTGGAGCCCCAGATCGAGGGAGATTGTCAGTGGTCTTGTATGTCTGCCATTTCCTAATAATTGCTCCCACAGTTGATTTCTTCAAACCAAGCTGCTTACCTATTGCAGATTCAGTCTTCCCAGCCTGGTGCAGGTCTACAATTTTGTTTCTGGTGTCCTTTGACAGCTCTTTGGTCTTGGCCATAGTGGAGTTTGGAGTGTGACTGTTTGAGGTTGTGGACAGGTGTCTTTTATACTGATAACAAGTTCAAACAGGTGCCATTAATACAGGTAACGAGTGGAGGACAGAGGAGCCTCTTAAAGAAGAAGTTATAGGTCTGTGAGAGCCAGAAATCTTGCTTGTTTGTAGGTGACCAAATACTTATTTTCCACCATAATTTGCTAATAAATTCATAAAAAAATCCTACAATATGATTTTCTGGATTTTTTTTTCTCATTTTGTCTGTCATAGTTGAAGTGTACCTATGAGGAAAATTACAGGCCTCTCTCATCTTTTCAAGTGGGAGAAATTGCACAATTGGTGGCTGACTAAATACTTTTTTGCCTCACTGTATATATATATATATATATACAGTGCCTTGCGAAAGTATTCGGCCCCCTTGAACTTTGCGACCTTTTGCCACATTTCAGGCTTCAAACATAAAGATATAAAACTGTATTTTTTTGTGAAGAATCAACAACAAGTGGGACACAATCATGAAGTGGAACGACATTTATTGGATATTTCAAACTTTTTTAACAAATCAAAAACTGAAAAATTGGGCGTGCAAAATTATTCAGCCCCTTTACTTTCAGTGCAGCAAACTCTCTCCAGAAGTTCAGTGAGGATCTCTGAATGATCCAATGTTGACCTAAATGACTAATGATGATAAATACAATCCACCTGTGTGTAATCAAGTCTCCGTATAAATGCACCTGCACTGTGATAGTCTCAGAGGTCCGTTCAAAGCGCAGAGAGCATCATGAAGAACAAGGAACACACCAGGCAGGTCCGAGATACTGCCGGATTTGGATACAAAAAGATTTCCCAAGCTTTAAACATCCCAAGGAGCACTGTGCAAGTGATAATATTGAAATGGAAGGAGTATCAGACCACTGCAAATCTACCAAGACCTGGCCGTCCCTCTAAACTTTCAGCTCATACAAGGAGAAGACTGATCAGAGATGCAGCCAAGAGGCCCATGATCACTCTGGATGAACTGCAGAGATCTACAGCTGAGGTGGGAGACTCTGTCCATAGGACAACAATCAGTCGTATATTGCACAAATCTGGCCTTTATGGAAGAGTGGCAAGAAGAAAGCCATTTCTTAAAGCTATCCATAAAAAGTGTTGTTTAAAGTTTGCCACAAGCCACCTGGGAGACACACCAAACATGTGGAAGAAGGTGCTCTGGTCAGATGAAACCAAAATTTAACTTTTTGGCAACAATGCAAAACGTTATGTTTGGCCTAAAAGCAACACAGCTCATCACCCTGAACATACCATCCCCACTGTCAAACATGGTTGTGGCAGCATTATGGTTTGGGCCTGCTTTTCTTCAGCAGGGACTGGGAAGATGGATGGAGCCAAATACAGGACCATTCTGGAAGAAAACCTGATGGAGTCTGCAAAAGACCTGAGACTGGGACGGAGATTTGTCTTCCAACAAGACAATGATCCAAAACATAAAGCAAAATCTACAATGGAATGGTTCAAAAATAAACATATCCAGGTGTTAGAATGGCCAAGTCAAAGTCCAGACCTGAATCCAATCGAGAATCTGTGGAAAGAACTGAAAACTGCTGTTCACAAATGCTCTCCATCCAACCTCACTGAGCTCGAGCTGTTTTGCAAGGAGGAATGGGAAAAAATGTCAGTCTCTCGATGTGCAAAACTGATAGAGACATACCCCAAGCGGAACACCGAGTGTTGAAGCACCTAAGGCCCTCAGTTGCAACACTCACTTCCGAGTTCCAAACGGCCTCTGGAAGCAACGTCAGCACAAGAACTGTTTGTCAGGAGCTTCATGAAATGGCTTTCCATGGCCGAGCCGCAGCACACAAGCCCAAGATCACCATGCGCAATGCCAAGCATCAGCCATTGTGGTATATAGCTTACCACCATTGGACTCTGGAGCAGTGGAAACGCATTCTCTGGAGTGATGAATCACGCTTCACCTTCTGGCAGTCCGAAGGACAAATCTGGGAACGCTACCTGCCCCAATGCATAGTGCCAACTGTGAAGTTTAGTGATGGAGAAATGATGGTTCGGACCCCTTAGTTCCAGTGAAGGGAAATCTTAACGCTACAGCATACAATGACATTCTAGACGATTCTGTGCTTCCAATTTTGTGGCAAATGTTTGGGGAAGGCCCATTCCTGTTTCAGATTGAAAATGTCACTGTGCACAAAACGAGCTCCATACAGAGATCAGTGTGGAAGAACTTGACTGGCCCTGACCTCAACCCCATCGAACACCTTTGGTATGAATTGGAAAGCCGACTGCAAGACGGACCTAATTGCCCAACATCAGTGCCCGATTTCACTAATGCTCTTGTGGCTGAATGGAAGCAAGTACCTGCAGCAATGTTCCAACATCTGGTAGAAAGCCTTCCCAGAAGATTGGAGGCTGTTATTGCAGCAATGTTCCAACATCTAGTGGAAATCCTTCCCAGAAGAGTGGAGGCTGTTATAGCAGCAAAAGGGGTTAACAACTCCATATTAATATCCATGGTTTTGGAATGAGATGTTCGATGAGCCTGTGTCCACATACTTATGGTCATGTAGCTAAGTAATCTGATTCTACCCCCCCCCCCCCCCCCCCCCCCCCCCCACTTCCGCAAAGAAATCACATTCGACGTCAAAGTCCATCATAAATACCTTCCAAACACACTGCTCTGGCCTCCCAAGACCCCAAGAATCCTTGTAATGACTTTCTCGGCACATTTTTTGTCTGCTAATTTATTTCATTAGGCTAATATTTACCTATGTATTTAAAAAAAATGTAATATTGAAATTCAGGAAGAAGATTAATGTGCGCCATGATTCGGGACCTGGGTCTGGACTGCTTATTAGTATTATGAGTCATGGAAAAGGAAATTGAGTCACAAAATAAAATCAAAACACAATAGTCCGTAGGATTATGTTACATGTACAGTAGTAAAGCCAAATACAACACGAGCAAACAAATAACATTACAAATGACTTTGTAGTGACTACAGGTTTTAGCTATTTATTTTTGCAACCTACCTCGAATGGTTGGAGCTTTCCCGTCTATGGTGGAAAAAACAGTGGGAATAGAAGCTGGTTTCAACCGGTCCCAAAGTGATCAAAGTCATCAAAGTCATCAAAGTGATCACTCTAATCCCAAAGTGATCAAATTGATCACTCTAATCCCAAAGTGATCAAAGTCATCACTCTAATCCCAAAGTGATCAAAGTGATCACTCTAATCCCAAAGTGATTAAAGTCATCACTCTAATCCCAAAGTGATCAAAGTCATCAAAGTGATCGAAGTGATCACTCTAATCCCAAAGTGATCGAAGTGATCACTGCAAACGGACAACCGGCGCTGGTGAATCCCTTCTGGCTTTGTATCGACACCATAAATCAGGATGTCGGATGGCCTGCAGCCGTGCCCGACACATAGTTATATCGTGGACAGGAAAAGAGTGAAAATGTGCAGTATATTTGTATCTGACAGGGACATTATTGCGCCCGGGGGGGAGGGGTACAATGCCCCCCACTTCTGGGCAGATATTCTGCCTACTTACTTCCCTGAAGTTACTCAGCTACTCGAGTATGATTCGCCTACAACTTTACTTCAGAGATTGGAAACCACTACTAACCACTTGCCTAGCTACTTTGTGTACTTCTCTTTGTTTGCTTCCTGTCGTCCTTACTTCAGAGATTGAAGACCAATAGTAACATGCTCCTTCATCCTGCCTCGTGTAATTATCAATCTTAGAACTACGAAGAAGAAAATCAATGGATTACAGACGATATGAAAGACCTTCATGTTAGCATAAAGTAGGTCTTATTTAAAATAAAATAAAATACTTTTTACATATAAGTCAATGCCAAGTCACCAAATGTTGTTTATGTAATGATAAATACACATGGTTTTTAATGCATATTTAGGTAATTTTGGAAATGTGGCATGTTTATATAAACATACAGAAATCTACGTACTCAAGCAATGCACCTAGAAACTGTCTGGGGGTACTGACAAACTTCCAGGCAAGTGTTATAAAGAGCCCAGAAGTGTTTTTGGATGAACTTCCCCTTTAAGGTTTATCGTTGAGTTGCATGGTGCACTAACACCTGCCTGTCTTATCTGTCAGAGGTGAGAGCCCCACAAACATCAAGGCCACAGACAAAGCCTTGTGACTTCCCATTCCCAAGCATTTGGCTTCCAGGAAGAGTGGAGTGGAGAGGATCTGTTTGTGCTGTTTTGAGTTGTCATGAGTTGGCAAGTCTGTTCCGGGTTGGCAAGACAGCACAAACAGATCTGGGACCAGGCTAAATAGAACGAGGCAGCTTTATTGAAAGCCGTTGTGCTGCGTTTCTACAGAAACAGCTGTTGAACAACTTCCACCAACCTGCTGCGAGTAAAACACACAAACAACCTCAGGGCGAGTCTGTTCTCCGGAGGCGGACCATGGGGGGGGGGACCGTGGGGGGCGAGGGGGGCGCTCTCTGGTCACTAGGAGAGGACAGATAAACAGGAACAGGGGAAAGACAGCTGTCTGGACTCATTGCTGTGGAATATTCCACAGTAGAGATAGTAATGTTCTGTTACAAGACATAGAGCTCGCTAGCTTGTAGTCCTAAAAAAATGTAAATGAGTTGGCCGTGGCTCGTTGGTCAAAGCTTACGGGGAAATGAATAGGGGTTTTGTTAGGTGTTTGGATAAACTCTGAAAGTAAGGTCTGTGGTAAACACAGGTTTAGGAGATGTTCTATGAGATAATATCTGTCATTTAACATGCCCTTCCATGAATTATGAACCCTTTATGTGCTTGCTTTTTATTACATCAAGTCTTCAAAATGCACAAAAAGGGACGTTAGCTGATGAAGATTATCTCATAGAACAAAACGTAAAAGATCTCCTGAGCCTGTGTTTACCGCAGACATTATTTTCGGGCATTTATCCAAAACTTCTCCAAAATATATATTTTTTTCCCCCGTAGGCTTTGACCAACAAACCATGGCGGAGCTAGCCTCAGTTGGTGCCGTCAAAAAGACGCCATTACTATTGCTCTCTAGTTTTAGTCACGTTTTTATGATGGTCTTTCTTCAGCAAGAAAAATTGACCATCACACAGCTGCAAATCACATCCTGATAAAAGCTGTTGATCGTTTTCAACCAATGAGACTAGAAAAGACTACCAGCTTTTAAAATCTATCATTCTACTCAACTACTTTTCTAGACTCTCACAAGTGTACTCTAACAAAGTGATAACCTATAATTCTGCAGAGTATCTGAACTGAAGTCCATAGTAGATTTGAAGTCACTAAATGTAGTGTGCACCTTTATCACTGCAGTACTGGATTTACAGAGGGAATCACTATGGCTGTATCCCATAGGTCACCCCATGTGTGCCCTGGTCAAAAGTAGTGAAATATATAGAGGCTGCCATTTGAAATGCAGACGAGTAATGATCTGACTGCATTTCGTTGATCAATGGGATGATGATGCTGCCGTCTGTCTGCCCTGAGCTATTCCTGAACCCAGGATCAATACAGCCACAGCAGCGGCAGGGGCTATCACATTCACATTGACCTCAGAAAGATAAGGGAGGTCACGTCAAAAAATGGCACCCTTTTCCCTATATAGTGGACTACTCTTGCCCAGGGCCCATAGAGCTGTGTTCGAAAGGAGTGCACTTTGTAGGAAATAGGCTGGCGTTTTTTAATGTACCTTCATCATCGGCCACTAGAACCAATCAATTAAAAACGTAATCAATAGATTGTGGTGTGACAGATGACCGTGAATACAGTACTCGATGCAGATCTTATCTCCTCATTTAGATGTTGCCGTTATCTACTGATTGTCTCTATCATGTTCAGCTGTTGGAGTAAGCTGTTGTCAGTCAGGGCATTATGAATGAACACACTGTTGCTTATGATAAGCCACTGCACTAATCAACCTCTGTGTCCCATCGAGTCGGCAAACGTTGTGGAACCCTGCAGATTACAATTCATCACAAATAGAACTGATTGTGATTCCCGAATTCTACCAACGTTTGTTTGTGTAGCCTGTTCACAGATCTTTGTGCTCATGCCAACTCCATCGCTTTCATTGTCAAGCCAAACATTGCAATGAGTGACAAGGAGTTCGGATGATAGCAGAAACAGACTGGCACTCAGGCATGATAGTGTTCCACAACGTGGTGCCCTGCTGAACGCAGCCACAACACTGGACGTTCTCTTCAACGTGACAGGGAACACAGGACTCCAGATGGGAACTCTGTGGGAGACTGAGTGGGAGGAGACTGAGTGGGAGGAGACTGAGTGGGAGGAGACTAATACATCCTCATCATTCACCAGATGTCACACATCATGTTTTAGCACAGTGTGAAGACTGCTGCTGCCATGTCTCTGTCTTTCTCTCTCTCTCTCTCTCTCTCTCAGATAAAGGTTGGTCTATCTCTCTTAGTCTGGCTCTCGCTCGCCCACTCATGCATGCATGGGTTATTCTATACTTCGGAAAGATTAAGGCATGGCGATTGATTTACTGATTGATTGAAACAAGGTCTGAATTCAGTACGTTTATTTTTTGTTCTGGAACATTCAATTGAACGGAAAGGGTTCAATTACTGAACAAACCGTTTGAAAAATGGGGAGGGGTTGGGTTGTGGGTTGGGGAACGCTGTCACTATGGCCACTCCCTTTAAAATACATCACTCATTGCATTAAGCCACACCCATCAAATGGGAGAGAATGTACATCAAAGTCGGTTCAAGAACGTACAATCAATCAAATGTATTTATAAAGCCCTTTTTACATCAGCAGATGTCACAAAGTGCTATACAGAAATCCAGCCTAAAACCCCAAACAGCAAGAAATGCTGATGTAGAAGCACGGTGGCTAGGAGAATCTCCCTAGAAAGAAACCTAGAGAGGAACCAGGCTCTGCGGGGAGGCCAGACCTCTTCTAGCTGTGCCGGTTACATTGCCATTAAAGCCAGATTGTTCTTCAAGACGTTCAAACGTTTATAGATGACCAGCAGGGTCATACAGAGGTTGAGACAGCAGGTGCGGTAGAGAGAGAGAGTCAAAAACAGCAGGTCCAGGATAAGGTAGTGCGTCCGGTGAACAGGTCAGGGTTCTATAGCCGCAGGCAGAACAGTTGAAATTGGAGCAGCAGCATGACCAGGTGGACTGGGGACAGCCAGGAGTCATCAGGCCAAGTAGTCCTGAGGCATGGTCCTAGGGCACAGATCCTCCGGGACGGGAGGGAGAGTGGGAGAGAGAGAATTAGAGGGAGCATACTTAAATTCACAGGACACCAGATAAGACAGGATAATTACACCAGATAGAACAGACTGACCCTAGCCCCCCGCACATAGACTATTGCATCATAGATACTGGAGGCTGAGACATAGGGGGGTCGGGAGACACTGTGACCCCATCTGACGATACCCCCAGACAGGGCCAACTAGGCAGATTATAACCCCACCACTGTGCCAAAGCACAGCCCCCACACCACTAGAGGGATATCAACAGATCACTACCCTGAGACAAGGCTAAGTATAGCCCACAAAGATTTCCTCCACCGCACAAGCTGGAGGGGGACACAGAACCAGGCAGGAAGATCACATCTGTGACTCAGCCCCCCTAACAATAACTTTTTGGGGAAACGTGTTGTTCAGTACAAGGTGTTAAGCAACGTAGCCAACGTTCAAGCGAACTGACTGCACTTCTGGACAGATGCCAGCACACCTACCTTGCATTCCAAAGAGGTGTGCCAAAACGTTGACAAAAATGCACCTTGGTTTGACTTTTTCTAGTATTGGGGAGTAGAAAACTGCATGTAGTTCAACTAGTAGCTAATTAAACTACATTTTGCAGTACCTTGCTGGTAGTTGAACTAAATTCAAACCTTGGTAGATTTCCCTTTCAGTCCGTCACTGGTTATAACATATTATGAGGAGTCAAAGACCAGTCATATTCACTTGAAGCAAACTGAAATCATGCCCAACGGTCCGCCCTCGGAAGCTTCGACCTTCCTGGCTATAAAACGTGTTCTCAGAGCATTTCGTATTAGTCTGTATGTACACTACATGACCAACAGTATGTGGACACCTGCTCATTGGACATCTTATTCCAAAATCATGGGTATTAATATGGAGTTGTTCCCCCCTTTTGCTGCTATAACTACCTCCACTCTTCTGGGAAGGCTTTCCACTAGATGTTGGAACATTGCTGCTATAACAGCCTCCACTCTTCTGGGAAGGCTTTCCACTAGATGTTGGAAAATTGCTGCGGGGACTTGCTTCCATTCAGCCACAAGAGCATTAGTGAGGTCGGGCACTGATGGTGGGTGATTTAGGTCTGGCTCTCAGTCGACGTTCCAATTCATCCCAAAGGTGTTCGATGGGGTTGAGGTCAGGGCTCTGTGCAGGCCAGTCAAGTTCTTCCACACCGATTTCTACAAACCATTTCTGTATGGACCTCGCTTTGTGCACAGGGAATTGTCATGCGGAAACAGTAAAGGGTCTTTCCCAAACTGTTTCCATAAAGTTGGAGGCACAGAATCATCTACAATAATGATGCCGGAGGGGATAATAGCACCGTTTTACTGGCTCTTAACCAATTTAGCTATTTTGTGTGTTTTTTCACATTGTTTGTAACTTATTTTGTACATAATGTTGCTGCTACCGTCTCTTATGACTGAAAGAGCGTATGGATATCAGAAAAGCGGTTACTAAACTCAAACTTAACAAAGATTTTTTCTTTAATGAGTCCGACGTGAATGATATACTGATCCTCCGAGACCAGGCCCAAATCCCCGTTATTTGCGTGAAGAGAAGACAGAAATACAGGGAGATCGGGGTGTCTTGTGAGAATTCGTCAGGGAGTGGGTAACCTGCTTCTACCATCTGTTCTGTTGGCCAACATGCAATCACTGGAAAATAAACTGGAATCTCCGCTCGAGAATATCCTAACAGGACATTAAAAAATATATTTTGTTTCACAGAGTTGTGGTTGAGCGACGATAAGGATAATATTCAGCTGCCTGGATTCTCTGTGTTTTGGCAGGACAGAACAGCTACGTCTGGTTAAGGTCTTGAGGTATTGCTTGCCTGAGGTAGAGTACCTCATGATAAACTGTAGATCACACTATCTACCTGAGAATTTTCATCTATATTTTTCGTAGCTGTCTATAGACCACCACAAACCAATGCTGTCACTAATACCGCACTCAACGATTTGTATAAGGCCTTAAGCAAACAAGAAAATGCTCATCCAGAAGTGGCGTTCCTAGTGGCCGGGGACTTTAATGCAGACAAACAAATCAGTTTTAACACATTTTTTACTAGCATGTCACATGTGCAACCAGAGGAAAGAAAATCCTAGACCACATTTACATTGAGATGCATACAAAGCTCTCCCCCACCCTCCATTTGGAAAATCTGACCATAATTCTATCCTCCTGATTCTATTTTCCATGGATTACAGGCAACATCCGCATCGAGCTAAAGGCTAGAGCTGCCACTTTCAAGGAGTGGGAGACTAATCCGGATGCGTATAAGAAATCCCGCTTTGCCCTCAGACGAACCATCAAACAAGCAAAGCGTCAATGCAGGATTAAGATTGAATTCTTCTACACCGGCTCCGATGCTCGTCAGACTTCAAAGGGAAACTCAGACACGAGCTGCCCAGTGACGCAAGCCTACCAGATGAGCTAAATGTATTTTATGCTCGATTCAAAGCAAGCAACACTGAAGCATGCACGAGAGCACCAGCTGTTCTGGATGACTGTGTGGTAACGTTCACGGTAGCCGATGTGAACAAAACCTTTAAAAAAGGTCAACATTCACAAAGCCGCTGGGCTGCCCCCAGGTGGTAAGAGTAGGCAACAACACATCTGCCACGCTGATCCTTAACACTGGGGCCCCTCAGGGGTGTTTACTTTGTATAATCCTGTACTCCCTGTTCACCGACGACTGTGTGACCAAATACGACTTCCAACACCACCATTAAATTTGCTGATGACACAACAGCGGTAGGCCTGGTCACCGACAAAAAAAATTATACGGCCTATAGGGAGGTCAGAGAACTGGCAGTGTGGTGCCAGGAGAGCAACCTTTCCCTCAATGTGAGCAAGACAAAGGAGATGATTGTGGACTACAGGAAAAAGCGGGCCGAACAGGTCCCCATTAACATCAATGGGGCTTTAGTGGAGCGGGTCGAGAGTTTCAAGTTCCTTGGTGTCCACATTACCAATGCACTAACATGGTCCAAACATACCAAGACAGTTGTGAAGAGGGCACAACAACACCTTTTCCCCTCAGGAGACTGAAAAGATTTGGCATGGTTCCCCAGATCCTCAAAAAGTTCTACAGCTGCACCATCGAGAGCATCCTGACCTGTTGCATCACCGCCTGGCATGGCAACTGCTCAACATCTGACCGCAAGGCGCTACAGAGGGTAGTGCATATGGCCTAGTACATCACTGGGGCCAAGCTTCCGGCCATCCAGGACTTATATAACAGGCGGTGTCAGAGGAAAGCCCATAAAATGGTCAGAGACTCCAGTCACCCAAGTCAAAGACTGTTCTCTCTGCTACCGCATGGCAAGCAGTACCGGAGTGCCAAATCTCAACAGCTAAGCCATGAAACTGCAGAACAATTAATCAAATCGCCACCGGACTATTTTCATCAACAATTTGTTTACAGACAGATTATTTCACTTATAATTCACTGTATCACAATTCCAGTGTCAGAAGTTTACATACACTAAGTTGACTGTGCCTTTAAACAGTTTGGAAAATTCCAGAAAATTATGTCATGGCTTTAGAAGCTTCTGATAGGCTAATTGACATATTTTGAGTCAATTGGAGGTGTACCTGTGGATGTATTTCAAGGCCTACCTTCAAACTCAGTGCCTTTTTGCTTGACATCATTGGAAAATCAAAAGAAATCAGCCAAGACCTCAGAAAAAAATTGTAGACCTCCACAAGTCTGGTTCAGATGCCTGAAGGTACCACGTTCATCTGTACAAACAATAGTACGCAAGTATAAACACCATGGGACCACGCAGCCGTCATACCGCTCAGGAAGAAGACGCGTTCCGTCTCCTAGAGATGAACGTACTGTAGTGCGATAAGTGCAAATCAATCCCAGAACAACAGCAAAGGACCTTGTGAAGATGCTGGAGGATACAGGTACAAAAGTATCTGTATCCACAGTAAAACGAGTCCTATATTGACATAACCTCAAAGGCCGCTCAGCAAGGAAGAAGCCACTGCTCCAAAACCGCCATAAAAAAGCCAGACTTCGGTTTTCAACTGCACTTGAGGACAAATATCGTACTTTTTGGAGAAATGTCCTCTGGTCTGATGAAACAAAAATAGAACTGTTTGGCCATAATGACCATCGTTATGTTTGAAGGATAAAGGGGAAGGCTTGCAAGCCGAAGAATACCATCCCAACCGTGGAGCACGTGGGTGACAGCATCATGTTGTTGGGGTGCTTTGTGCAGGAGGGACTGGTGCACTTCAGAAAATAGATGGCATCATGAAGCAGGAAAATGATGTGGATATATCGAAGCAACATCTCAAGACATCAGTCAGGAAGTTAAGGCTTGGTCGCAAATGGGTCTTCCAAATGGACAATGACCCCAAGCATACTTCCAAAGTTGTGGCAAAATGGCTTAAGGACAACAAAGTCAAGGTATTGGAGTGGCCATCATAAAGCCCTGACCTCACACCTGTAGAAAATGTGTGGGCAGAACTACAAACCTGACTTAGTTACACCAGCTCTGTCAGGAGGAATGGGCCAAAATTCACCCAATTTATTGTGGGAAGCTTGTGGAAGGCTACCCGTGACGTTTGACCCAAGTTAAAGAATTTAAAGGCAATGTTACCAAATACTAATTGAGTGTATGTAAACTTCTGACCCACTGGGAATGTGATGAAAGAAACAAAAGCTGAAATAAAACATTCTCTCAACTATCATTTTGACATTTCACATTCTTAAAATAAAGTGGTGATCCTAACTGACCTAAGACAGGGAATTTTTACTTAGATTAAATGTCAGGAATTGTTAAAAATGTAGTTGAAATGTATTTGGCTAAGGTGTTTGTAAACTTCCAACTTCAACTGTACACTCACACACACATAATTTTACACTCATAATTTGCTGCTGCTACTTTGCTGCTGCTACTTATTATCTATCCATTACTCCCTGTATATAGCTCCACATTGATCTGGTACTCCCAATAAATAGCTCCATATTGATCTGGTACTGGTACTCCCTGTACATAGCTCCACATTGATATGGTACTGGTACTCCCTGTATATAACTCCACATTGATCTGGTACTTGTACTCCCTGCATATAGCTCCACATTGACCTGGTACTGTTACTCCCTGTATATAGCTCCACATTGATCTGGTACTGGTATTCCCTGTATATAGCTCCACATTGACCTGGTACTGGTACTCCCTGTATATAGCTCCACATTGATCTGGTACTGGTATTCCCTGTATATAGCTCCACATTGATCTGGTACTGGTATTCCCTGTATATAGCTCCACACTGATCTGGTACTGGTATTCCCTGTATATAGCTCCACATTGATCTGGTACTGGTATTCCCTGTATATAGCTCCACACTGATCTGGTACTGGTACTCCCTGTATTTTGCTCTATTCTTGTGTATTTTATTGAATTCTTTATTATTATTTTTAAACTCTCGATTGTTGGGAAAGGTTCGTAAGCAAGCAATTCACTGTAAAGTCTACACCTGTTGTATCCGGCGCATGTGATAAGTAAAATTAGATTTTAACTCAGCGAGACAAAACAAACGGGTGGCCCCCTTAAAAGACCTTTGGTTGAAAAACAAGAAAACAAAGTGTCAATAGTACTGTTTGTCTGTTTTGAGATGCCGTAGCCAGTATACATTTCCTCAAAATAGTCTGACTTAATCGAAGATAACTCAAAATACCTGTAATTAATTTGGAAGTTTTTACTGAGGAGATCTTAGTCGTGCAATTTTAGATCTAACTAAGATGTTTGGTGCAGTATTTCTCAAGTGAAAAAATTTACATGAAAATTATGTCTCTCGTTAAATGAGTAAAAACACTTTTGAAGAATTGAAGAACTGTTTCGGCTGGGAATAATGTGGACGCCTTTATGGGAAGGGTTAGCTAACATGCTAAGTAGCTAAAATGCTAAAGTTGTCCGTGATGAGATTTGAACACGCAATATTTGAGTTGCTAGACATTCGCGTTATGTAAGTCCTCTGTTTAGGGGAACTGTGTGGTTCTGGTACCGGTTCCGACCAACATTTTCACTTCTAAATCAATCTGTGGACACCGTAGATGGAAATGGCTTGCAATGAGCGGTAGCTCTGATTTCTCACGGATACAGGAGTATTTATCTTATGCCTGTGTGAAGCAGGATGTGAACTCTGACACCACTTGAAGCCGGGATGTCCCTCCTACTATTTCATTCGCTCGTCCGACTGTCCATCAACTCAAGCCACTAACAATGCGTATGCCTGGAGTCCATATAACCTAACGTAACGCAGCAGGAGAGAGTGGTTTCGTTGCTGTAGCACATTCAGAGATAATTTTATAGTCTGCAGTTCGCTGTGCATCCTCCTCCTTTTTGTGGCATCTGTGTCATTTGTCCCCGACGTCCTAGCACCTGTCTTGAGAGAGGAGATTTCCTCTCACCTTTAAAAGCAGGCTATTTGGGTGGTCTCTGTGTCAGAAGTACAGAGCGGTTGGTATAGCCGGTACTTCTTAGTTCCCAAGAGCAATGGAACGTTGCGTCCCATCCTGGACAAGCACCTCAAGGTTGCAAGTTTTAAAGGCTCACACTTTGCCGGCTATTGCAGTCGGTACGATGCGAAAGATGCGTATATTCATGTGCTATACATCCTCCCCATCTCCATGGGTGGCTTTGGCACCTGGAAACTGACACTCCTCGGTGGTGGCCCAGATACGGGAACGGTGCGGCAGGGCCGACGCATTGTGAATTATCGTGCGTTCTTCTCAGTAAGGATTCTTGGCGCTCCATTGGGAACGGATGCGTCAGCATATCAGTGGCCTCGGCCTCAGGCCTCAGGCTCTATGCATTCCTCCGGTGGACGTGATCCCAGGCGCACGGGAGGCTTTGGCACCAATGACCGCAGATATGGGATCTGTGGGTTTGACCCCTGAAAGGTTGAATTTGAAGGCTAGGGGTTTACGCCTATACAGTTGATGCGTGCGCCCTCTACCAGAGGGTTGTATACATGTGCTGTAAATGGCATATTGAGGGTTGGTGTCAGTCAGCTTGAGGGAGTTCCTCCTTTTCAGAACTCTTTTGTGGACATTTTGATGTTCTTACAAGAGTTTTTTTGAGCACGGCCCTTCTTTTTATGGTAGCCATTTTGCCGTGTCATGTAGGCTCTTTCCCAGGGTCTCAATCCTCTTGTGGCGCGGTTCGTGAAATGTGTGCATCGGCTCGGACCAGGGTCTATACCTATGGCACTGACCTGGGACCTGGCGTTGATCCTGGACGCTCTGTGTGGGTGTCCAAGGTTAAGCCTATGTCTTACAGCTTTTAGGGCTTTCCAACTGTTCCCTTTCTCACCTCCTCTGTTTCCTTCCAGTGAACAACGGAGGTTGCATGGCCTGTGTCCCGTGTAGACTTTACACACGTATGTGGATAGGAACAAGGACATCCGCGTTGTGACCAGCTGTCTGTTTCGCTAATCCAGCTTGTGTTAGGGCACTTTCTAACTTTTCTTGTTGGATTTTGGAGGCTCCCGAGTGGCGCAGCGGTCTAAGGCACTGCATCTCAGTACAAGAACAGGTTGTGTATTTATCCGGGTTACCACAGTTTCCCTGTGAGTTTGAGCCTTGGGCTGCCGTGGTTCATCGATGATGCGGTGTGCTAATGTGCATTATCAAGTCACAGTAGGTGCCCTGTGGTTTTGGACTTGTGGTTCCTTGTACGAGTTATGACTTTTCAAGCTCACAAGGTAAGTATTGTTCTTGGAACCGTGTGGTCTATGGACTTGGGCCACCATGGTTTATGTTAGGCAGCTTTTTGTCCAGGTTACCACAGTTTCCTGTGGGTTTGAGAATTGGATTGCCTTGATGGGCGACAGCACAGAGTGCAATGTTATCAGGGTTACCACAGTTTCCTGCCTTAGGTGATATTGTATGTCCCCATAATATGTTTTACAGAATGACCGACTACTGTTCCCTATTATGGCCTTGTGCCGTAAGGGGGTTTGAGCTGACTGAAGAGTGGTACTGAAATGAGGAAATGGATGCGAGCCCTGGTATTATAGCCAGGAAGGCGGGGCTTCTGAGGACGGGCTTGGCATCCATTGGCCCATTGGGTGTGATTTCATTATGCTTCGGGTGATTAGGATTGGTCGTTGACTCCCACATACTGCCCTACCAAGCAAAAAGGCAGTTAACTGATATTTTGATCAAAAATGAGTTAATGTCATTTTTACTACATTAATTAAATACATGCTTAATCATGTCGACAAGTATCCTGCCTCCATTGTATTTTGTTTTGGAGAAAATGGGGTTCATGTTAAAAGTATCGGTATAAAGTTTTTCTCAGTTCCACTCTATGAGCAGTTACTGCCTTTTTGCTTGGTAGGGCTGCATAGTATGTTATACTTCGTTCCCTTTTTTTTTACCATGTAGCGGTGTAGCTAACTACTGGAACTACACACTACTGTTTTACCATGTAGCGGTGTAGCTAACTACACACTACTGTTTTACCATGTAGCGGTGTAGCTAACTACTGGAACTACACACTACTGTTTTACCATGTAGCTAACTACTGGAACTACACACTACTGTTTTACCATGTAGCGGTGTAGCTAACTACTGGAACTACACACTACTGTTTTACCATGTAGCGGTGTAGCTAACTACTGGAACTACACACTACTGTTTTACCATGTAGCGGTGTAGCTAACTACTGGAACTACACACTACTTTTTACCATGTAGCGGTGTAGCTAACTACACACTACTGTTTTACCATGTAGCTGTGTAGCTAACTACTGGAACTACACACTACTGTTTTACCATGTAGCGGTGTAGCTAACTACACACTACTGTTTTACCATGTAGCGGTGTAGCTAACTACTGGAACTACACACTACTGTTTTACCATGTAGAGGTGTAGCTAACTACTGGAACTACACACTACTGTTTTACCATGTAGCTAACTACTGGAACTACACACTACTGTTTTACCATGTAGAGGTGTAGCTAACCACTGGAACTACACACTACTGTTTTACCATGTAGCTAACTACTGGAACTACACACTACTGTTTTACCATGTAGAGGTGTAGCTAACTACTGGAACTACACACTACTGTTTTACCATGTAGCGGTGTAGCTAACTACTGGAACTACACACTACTGTTTTACCATGTAGCGGTGTAGCTAACTACACACTACTGTTTACCATGTAGCTGTGTAGCTAACTACTTGAACTACACACTACTGTTTTACCATGTAGCGGTGTAGCTAACTACTGGAACTACACACTACTGTTTTACCATGTAGAGGTGTAGCTAACTACTGGAACTACACACTACTGTTTTACCATGAAGCGATGTAGCTAACTACTGGAACTACACACTACTGTTTTACCATGTAGCGGTGTAGCTAACTACTGGAACTACACACTACTGTTTTACCATGTAGCTGTGTAGCTAACTACTGGAACTACACACTACTGTTTTACCATGAAGCGGTGTAGCTAACTACTGGAACTGCACACTACTTTTTTGCCAAAATAAAATATTTGAGAAGTATTTATAAAGAATATCTCTCACTTGAAACACATTTTTAGTGTTTAGTGTGCTAGATTACACATTCTGTTAACATCTGACTTCAGAGTGATCTGTTCTTGCAATTTGTAGTGGATTACATTTCAGATGTACATATAATTCTTCACTGAACAAAAATATAAACGTAACATGTAAAGTTTTGTTTCATGTTTCATGAGCTGAAATAAAGTATCCAAAGAATGTTCCATACAAGCAAAAAGCTTATTTCTCACCCCAAAATTGCACACATTTGTTTACATCCCTGTTAGTGAGCATTTCTCTTTTGCCAAGATAATCCATCCACCTGACAGGTGTGGCATATCAAGAAGCTGATTAAACAGCATGATCACTACACAGGTGCACCTTGTGCTGGGGAGATTAAAAGTCCACTCTAAAATTTGTAGTTTTGTCACACAACACAATGCCACAGATGTCTCAAGTTTTGAGGGAGTGTGCAATTGGCATGCCGACTGCAGGAATGTCCACCAGAGCTGTGTCCAGAGAATTTAATGTTCATTTCTCTACCATAAGCTGCCTTCAATGTCATTTTTAGAGAACTTGGTAGTATGTCCAAGCGGCCTCACAACCGCAGACCACGTGACCACGCCAGCCCAGGACCTTCACATCTGGCTTCTTCGCCTGAAGGGATCGTCTGAGACCAGCCACCTGGACAGCTGATGATGCACAAATCTCAGGGAAGCTCATCTGCGTGCTCATCGTTCTCACCAGGGTCTTGACCTGACTACACTTCGGCCTCATAGCTGACTTCAGTGGGCAAATGCTCACCTTTTGATGACCACTGGCATGCTGGATAAGTGAACTCTTCACGGAATAATCCTGATTTCAACTATACCGGGCAGATGGCAGACAGCGTGTATGGCGTCGTGTGGGCGAGCGGTTTGCTGACGCTAACGTTGTGAACAGAGTGCCCCATGGTGGCGATGGGGTTATGGTATGGACAGGCATAAGCTACGGACAATGAACACAATTGCATTTTATCGATGGCAATTTGAATGCACAGAGATACCGTGACGAGATCCTGAGGCCCATTGTCGTGCCATTCATCTTCCTCCATCACCATGTTTCAACATGATAACGCACGGCCCCATGTCGCAAGGATCTGTACACAATTCCTGGAAGCTGAAAATGTCCCAGTTCTTCCATGGCCTGCATACTCACCAGACATGTCACCCATTGAGCATGTTTGGGATGCTCTGGATCGACGTGTGCGACAGTGTGTTCTGGTTCCCGCTAATATCCAGCGACATTGAAGAGGAGTGGGACAACATTCCACAGCCCACAATCAACAGCCTGATTAACTCTATGCAAATGAGATGTGTCACACTAGATACCGACTGGTGTTCTAAGCCACGCCCCTGCCTTTTTTTTTTAAGTATCTGTGACCAACAGATACATATCTGTATTCCCAGTCATGTGAAATCCATACATTATTTATTTAACCAGGCAAGTCAGAACAAATTCTTATTTACAATGACAGCCTACACCAGCCAAACCCTAACGTCGCTGGGCCAATTGTGTGCCGCCCTATGGGACTCCCAATCACGGCCGGCTGTGATACAGCCTGGATTCGAACCAGGGTGTCTGTAGTGACGCCTCTAGCACTGCAGTGCAGTATGGATTTCACATGATTGTGGGCTGTGGAATGTTGTGCCACTCGGGAGCTTAATGATGAAGCAATTTATTTCAATTGACTGATTTCCTGAACTATGAACTGGAAGTAACATCTTTGAAATTGTTGCATGTTGCGTTTATATTTTTGTTCACTGTAGTTTGGATGTAGTGAACTACTTTTTCAAAGTAGCTTTAGCTCAGTAAACTATATGCTTCTTAAAGGTAGCTTTGGTGTAGCATAACTTCTTCCAGTGAGAAGTATTTGGTAGCTTGGTAAACTCTATTTTCAGAGTAGCTTCCCCAACTCTGCATTTTGCTAAAGCGACTTGTTATGTCTGTGCCTCTCCCGCTCTCCCACCTCTCCTTCTCCTTCTCTCTCTTCTCCCTCTCCTTCTCCCACCTCTCCTTCTTTCTCTCTCTACCTCCTCTTTTCCCTCTCCCTCTCCGTCTCCCTCTTCTTCTCCCCCTCCTTTTACATATCCTCTCCTTCTCCTTCTCCCTTTCCTTCTCCTCCTTCTCCTTCTCCCTCTCCTTCTCCTTCTCCCTCCAGGTATCACAGAGACTATAGCCCAGCTAGGCTCTGGTTGGCTAGCGGATAAGAACCTGTTCCATAAGTACCACTACCACAAGGCCTACCTGATCCTGTGTGGAGTGGTCAACCTGTTTGCCCCGCTGGCTAACACCTACATCCTGCTCATGGTTTACGCTGTCTTCTTTGCCATCTTCTGTGGCGGCTACATGGCACTGCTACTGCCTGTCCTGGTAAGAATCACACACCACACAAGGCACAAGCCTGAACATATTTTGTTTGTTTGTTTGTTTGTTTTGTCTATTAAGCCATCTTCTGCGGCGGTTACATGGCTACTGCGGGTCCTAGGTTGGGATCTGGTTGAAGAATTTCAGTCAGTCAATTCAGGAAGTTAACTGAAATTCCAATTCAATAATTGGAAGGAGAAAAAAAAAAGGGTATCGATTTTCTATTTCTAGTTGAGTAATTCGATGATTCATTTATTTTAAGAAAAGAAGACTACGTGTGAGCAGCCGAGAGACAAGGCCATACTTAATAATCTAGTGATACTGGCAAAAGCGTGCAAATTCTTATTTTCTTTCAAGGTAACTTAGATACCACTCACCAATCAATGAAGATACCTAAAATAACCATTTAGGGGAGATAAGAGAGAGATTTCTTGAGAGAAATTGCTAGTAAAATTTGTTCCATGGTAATAACGTTGTTTTGATTAGAATGCAGCACTAGTGATATCTGTTGATAGAGATAAGTATTTTTAAAATAGCTGACCAACCATTCGGAACAGGGTCTTTGAGGGATCTGATCACTGTTTTGCTGATCTACACAATCCAGCCATTGAGCGGAGTTTGTGTGTGTGTGTGTGTGTGTGTGTGTGTGTGTGTGTGTGTGTGTGTGTGTGTGTGTGTGTGTGTGTGTGTGTGTGTGGCCTTGGACATGTGGAGTGATATGAGAGGGAGAATGTGTGTGTGGACTGATACCAGTCTAGGACATCTGTAGATGGGGTCTGTTACCTCACCTCACCTCCAGTCAAACACACTCAGACAAAGCAAAAAAGCAAGTGTATGAAACACACAAGTCAGCCAACAGCCATCATGCTCTTGTACGTCTTAACTACGTCCTTCAAACCACTTCAGAATAGAAGTCATGACACTTTAATGTCTCTAGCCTTTAATGTCTCTAGTCTTTAATGCCTCTAGTCTTTGATGCCTCTAGTCTTTAATGCCTCTAGTCTTTAATGTCTCCAGTCTTTAATGTCTAGTCTTTAATGTCTCTAGTCTTTAATGTCTCTAGTCTTTAATGTCTCTAGTCTTTAATTCCTCTAGTCTTTAATGTCTCTAGTCTTTGATGTCTCTAGTCTTTGATGCCTCTAGTCTTTATTGTCTATAGTCTTTAATTCCTCTAGTCTTGAATGTCTCTAGTCTTTATTGTCTCTAGTCTTTATTTTCTCTAGTCTTTAGTCTTTATTGTCTCTAGTCTTTATTGTCTCTAGTCTTTAATTCCTCTAGTCGTTATTGTCTCTAGTCTTTATTGTCTCTAGTCTTTATTGTCTCTAGTCTTTAATTGTCTCTAGTCTTTAATTCCTCTAGTCTTTGTTGCCTCTAGTCTTTGATGCCTCTAGTCTTTAATGTCTATAGTCTTTAATTCCTCTAGTCGTTATTGTCTCTAGTCTTTATTGTCTCTAGTCTTTATTGTCTCTAGTCTTTATTGTCTCTAGTCTTTATTGTCTCTAGTCTTTAATTGTCTCTAGTCTTTAATTCCTCTAGTCTTTAATGTCTCTAGTCTTTATTGTCTCTAGTCTTTATTTTCTCTAGTCTTTAGTCTTTATTGTCTCTAGTCTTTATTGTCTCTAGTCTTTAATTCCTCTAGTCTTTGTTGCCTCTAGTCTTTGATGCCTCTAGTCTTTAATTGTCTCTAGTCTTTAATTCCTCTAGTCTTTGTTGCCTCTAGTCTTTGATGCCTCTAGTCTTTAATGCCTCTAGTCTTTAATGTCTCTAGTCTTTGATTCCTCTAGTTTTGTCATGCCCTGACCTGAGATATCTCTGTTTTCTTTATATTTTGGTTAGGTCAGGGTGTGACTAGGGTGGGTATGCTAGTTTTGTATTGTCTAGGGTTTTTGTATTGTCTAGGGTTTTTGTATGTCTAGGGTTTTGTAGGTCTAGGGGTTTTTGTAATTGTATGTTGGCCTGATATGGTTCCCAATCAGAGACAGCTGTTTATCGTTGTCTCTGATTGGGGATCATATTTAGGTAGCCATTTTTCTTTTTGGTGTTTGTGGGATCTTGTTCTATGTTTAGTTGCCTGTCTGCACTATTCGTATAGCTTCACGGTTAGTTTGTGCTTGTTTTGTTTTGCTGAGTTTCGGTTTGATTAAAAACATGTGGAACTCTACTCACGCTGCGCCTTGGTCTCATCTTTACGACGATCGTGACAGTCTCTAGTCTTTAATGCCTCTACTTTTTAATGTCTCTAGTCTTTAATGCTTCTAGTCTTTAATGTCTCTAGTCTTTAATGCCTCTAGTTTTTAATGTCTCTAGTCTTTAATGTCTCTAGTCTTTAATGTCTCTAGTCTTTAATGTCTCTAGTCTTTAATGCTTCTAGTTTTTAATGTCTCTAGTCTATAATGTCTCTAGTCTTTAATGTCTCTAGTCTTTGATGCTTCTAGTTTTTAATGTCTCTAGTCTTTGATGCCTCTAGTCTTTAATGCCTCTAGTCTTTAATGTCTCTAGTCTTTAATGTCTCTAGTCTTTAATGCTTCTAGTTTTTAATGTCTCTAGTCTATAATGTCTCTAGTCTTTGATGCCTCTAGTCTTTAATTGTCTCTAGTCTTTAATTCCTCTAGTCTTTGTTGCCTCTAGTCTTTGATGCCTCTAGTCTTTAATGTCTCTAGTCTTTAATGTCTCTAGTCTTTGATTCCTCTAGTTTTGTCATGCCCTGACCTGAGATATCTCTGTTTTCTTTATATTTTGGTTAGGTCAGGGTGTGACTAGGGTGGGTATGCTAGTTTTGTATTGTCTAGGGTTTTTGTATTGTCTAGGGTTTTTGTATGTCTAGGGTTTTGTAGGTCTAGGGGTTTTTGTAATTGTATGTTGGCCTGATATGGTTCCCAATCAGAGACAGCTGTTTATCGTTGTCTCTGATTGGGGATCATATTTAGGTAGCCATTTTTCTTTTTGGTGTTTGTGGTATCTTGTTCTATGTTTAGTTGCCTGTCTGCACTATTCGTATAGCTTCACGGTTAGTTTGTGCTTGTTTTGTTTTGCTGAGTTTCGGTTTGATTAAAAACATGTGGAACTCTACTCACGCTGCGCCTTGGTCTCATCTTTACGACGATCGTGACAGTCTCTAGTCTTTAATGCCTCTACTTTTTAATGTCTCTAGTCTTTAATGCTTCTAGTTTTTAATGTCTCTAGTCTTTAATGCCTCTAGTCTTTAATGTCTCTAGTCTTTAATGCCTCTAGTTTTTAATGTCTCTAGTCTTTAATGTCTCTAGTCTTTAATGTCTCTAGTCTTTAATGTCTCTAGTCTTTAATGCTTCTAGTTTTTAATGTCTCTAGTCTATAATGTCTCTAGTCTTTAATGTCTCTAGTCTTTAATGTCTCTATTCTTTAATGTCTCTAGTCTTTAATGTCTCTAGTCTCTAGTCTTTAATGTCTCTAGTCTTTAATGTCTCTAGTCTTTAATGTCTCTAGTCTTTAATGCCTCTAGTCTTTGATGCCTCTAGTCTTTAATGTCGCTAGTCTTTAATGCCTCTAGTCTTTAATGCCTCTAGTCTTTAATGTCGCTAGTCTTTAATGTCGCTAGTCTTTAATGTCTCTAGTCTTTATTGTCTCTAGTCTTTAATTGTCTCTAGTCTTTAATTCCTCTAGTCTTTGTTGCCTCTAGTCTTTGATGCCTCTAGTCTTTAATGTCTCTAGTCTTTAATTCCTCTAGTCGTTATTGTCTCTAGTCTTTAATGTCTCTAGTCTTTAATGTCTCTAGTCTTTAATGCCTCTAGTCTTTAATGTCTCTAGTCTTTAATGTCTCTAGTCTTTAATGTCTCTAGTCTTTAATGCCTCTAGTCTTTATTGTCGCTAGTCTTTAATGTCTCTAGTCTTTAATGTCTCTAGTCTTTAATGTCTCTAGTCTTTAATGTCTCTAGTTTTTAATGCCTCTAGTTTTTAATGTCTCTAGTCTTTAATGCCTCTAGTCTTTAATGCCTCTAGTCTTTAATGTCTCTAGTCTTCAATGTCTCTAGTCTTTAATGTCTCTAGTTTTTAATGTCTCTCGTCTTCAATGTCTCTAGTCTTTAATGCCTCTAGTTTTTAATGTCTCTAGTCTTTAATTCCTCTAGTCATATTGTGTGATTTAATAGATGATTGTAGGTAATATATGATGGGAAATATTGAGACTAGAGGACTGTAAGTTGTTTGCGATAAAAGCGTCCGAGGTGTGTGTGTGTGTGTGTTAACTAAGTGATGTAGTGGGAGGAGGTTAGCTACCATGGGTACTCACCTCAAGCAGTGGCATGGTCCCTTGTGGTTCAGTCTCAAAATGTATGCACTCACTACTGTAAGTCGCACTGGATAAATGCTAAATTACTAAAATATAAATGCATGGACCCACTCTTCTTATCGCTGTGACAGTACACCACATACCAGGGCTCTCCAACCCTGTTCCTGGAGAGCTACCCTGTTCCAACCCTGTTCCTGGAGAGCTACCCTGTTGTAGGTTTTTACTCCAACCCTGTTCCTGGAGAGCTACCCTGTTGTAGGTTTTTACTCCAACCCCCTGTTCCTGGAGAGCTACCCTGTTGTAGGTTTTTACTCCAACCCCCTGTTCCTGGAGAGCTACCCTGTTGTAGGTTTTTACTCCAACCCTGTTCCTGGGGAGCTACCCTGTTGTAGGTTTTTACTCCAACCCTGTTCCTGGAGAGCTACCCTGTTGTAGGTTTTTACTCCAACCCTGTTCCTGGAGAGCTACCCTATTTTAGGTTTTTACTCCAACCCTGTTCCTGGAGAGCTACCCTGTTGTAGGTTTTTACTCCAACCCTGTTCCTGGAGAGCTACCCTGTTGTAGGTTTTTACTCCAACCCTGCATGGACCCACTCTTCTTATCGCTGTGACAGTACACCACATACCAGGGCTCTCCAACCCTGTTCCTGGAGAGCTACCCTGTTCCAACCCTGTTCCTGGAGAGCTACCCTGTTGTAGGTTTTTACTCCAACCCTGTTCCTGGTGAGCTACCCTGTTGTAGGTTTTTACTCCAACCCCCTGTTCCTGGAGAGCTACCCTGTTGTAGGTTTTTACTCCAACCCTGTTCCTGGAGAGCTACCCTGTTGTAGGTTTTTACTCCAACCCTGTTCCTGGGGAGCTACCCTGTTGTAGGTTTTTACTCCAACCCTGTTCCTGGAGAGCTACCCTGTTGTAGGTTTTTACTCCAACCCTGTTCCTTGAGAGCTACCCTGTTGTAGGTTTTTACTCCAACCCTGTTCCTGGAGAGCTACCCTGTTGTAGGTTTTTACTCCAACCCTGTTCCTGGAGAGCTACCCTGTTGTGGGTTTTTACTCCAACCCTGTTCCTGGAGAGCTACCCTGTTGTAGGTTTTTACTCCAACCCTGTTCCTTGAGAGCTACCCTGTTGTAGGTTTTTACTCCAACCCTGTTCCTTGAGAGCTACCCTGTTGTAGGTTTTTACTCCAACCCCCTGTTCCTGGAGAGCTACCCTGTTGTAGGTTTTTACTCCAACCCTGTTCCTGGAGAGCTACCCTGTTGTAGGTTTTTACTCCAACCCCCTGTTCCTGGAGAGCTACCCTGTTGTGGGTTTTTACTCCAACCCTGTTCCTGGAGAGCTACCCTGTTGTAGGTTTTTACTCCAACCCTGTTCCTGGAGAGCTACCCTGTTGTAGGTTTTTACTCCAACCCCCTGTTCCTGGAGAGCTACCCTGTTGTGGGTTTTTACTCCAACCCCCTGTTCCTGGAGAGCTACCCTGTTGTGGGTTTTTACTCCAACCCTGTTCCTGGAGAGCTACCATGTTGTAGGTTTTTACTCCAACCCCCTGTTCCTGGAGAGCTACCCTGTCGTGGGTTTTTACTCCAACCCTGTTCCTGGAGAGCTACCCCGTTGTAGGTTTTTACTCCAACCCCCTGTTCCTGGAGAGCTACCCTGTTGTGGGTTTTTACTCCAACCCCCTGTTCCTGGAGAGCTACCCTGCTGTAGGTTTTTACTCCAACCCTGTTCCTGGAGAGCTACCCTGTCGTAGGTTTATTTTGTATTTTTTGGGGGGGTGCTTCCTAACCTCAGTGCAGTGGGCTGCTGGGAGGTGGTGGTCTTATTCTCCATGGACTTTACAGTGTCCCAAAGCTTTTTTGGAGTTATTGCTACAGGATGCACATTTCTGTTTGAAAAGCTAAGCTTAGGAAAGCTAACTGACTGAGTATATTGATTCCTGACTTCCCTGAAAAGGGTCTTAAATTCAGGCAGTAACACAACAAAATGTGGAAAAAGTCAAGTGGTGTAGATACAAGTAAAAAAATATATATATGTTCGATTCATAATGCAAATTTGTGTGCCTGTTTTTATGTACATGTTGTGTTCCTACATAGTTAGTTTAGTAACACTGACTAGTTAGTCAGGACTAATGTTTCTGGGTTCATTTCCTTCTCAGGTGGACCTGGTAGGACAAGAAAAACTCAACAACTCCATGGGATTCTCTATGTTCTTCGTAGGCCTCGGCTGTCTGACAGGACCTCCTCTCGCAGGTGAGGGAATCTTACACGCACACACACGCTCACGCACACACGCACATACTCAAACGCATATAATCACACACGCACGCACGCACACACACACACACACACACACACACACACAGATGATTGTGTGCGTGTGTGTTCTTGTTTCGAAGACAAAAACAGCCAGGGTAAAAATAACCTATAGTTTAGCTCTTTGGAGGTTGATTGGAATAAAATGCATGCTCACGTTTTATCAATCAATCAAATGTATTTATAAAGTCCTTCTTACATCAGCTGATGTCACAAAGGGCTGTACAGAAACCCAGCCTAAAACCCCAAACAGCAAGCAATGCAGGTGTAGAAGCATCCAACCTGCTAGGCCAGCATAGCCTTAGAAAAACAGTTGTGTTCATTCATAATTTGGTTCCAGTCCAGACTTTTTAAATGTAAAAAAAATTGGGGGGGGGGGGGTGTAAAAAAAAATAAATCAACAGAACAGGTGTAAAAAAAAATCAATCAACAGAACAGGTGTAAAAAAAAAATTGGGGGGGGTGTAAAAAATATTAAATCAACAGAACAGGTGTAAAAAAAATTCAATCAACAGAACAGGTGTAAAAAAAATTGGGGGGGTGTAAAAAAAATTCAATCAACAGAACAGGTGTAAAAAAAATTCAATCAACAGAACAGGTGTAAAAAAAATTCAATCAACAGAACAGGTGTAAAAAAAATTCAATCAACAGAACAGGTGTACAAAAAATTCAATCAACAGAACAGGTGTAAAAAAAAAATGAAAAAAATGTTTAAAAAAATTGGGGGGGGGGTGTAAAAAAAATTCAATCAACAGAACAGGTGTAAAAAAAAATCAATCAACAGAACAGGTGTAAAAAAAATTCAATCAACAGAACAGGTGTAAAAAAAAATCAATCAACAGAACAGGTGTAAAAAAAAAATTGGGGGGGGGTGTAATTTTTTTAAAATCAACAGAACAGGTGTAAAAAAAATCTATCAACAGAACAGGTGTAAAAAAAATTGGGGGGGTGTAAAAAAAATTCAATCAACAGAACAGGTGTAAAAAAAATTCAATCAACAGAACAGGTGTAAAAAAAAAAAAAAATCAACAGAACAGGTTTGTGCTTTGACTGTCATATAAGGTCATGTTGATGTCCAAAAGTCTGTTTCCCTGGGTAGGAGTGCTGGTCTAGGATCAAGTCCCCCCTTGTCCATGTAATCTTATTCATTCTGATAAAAAAAATAAAAAAACTGATCCTAGATCAGAACTCCTACTCTGAGATGTTGATGAATGGCCCAGGTTACTGTAGGTGATTATGGGTTTCTCAATGCCAACACCAGCCAAGGTATTTTCAGAGGACTTCCCTCTTTTCTCTCCCATTGATAAACTAGTATTTCATTATCATAAACTATACTGAACAAAAATATAAACGCAACATGTAAAGTGCTGGTCCCATGTTTCATTAGCTAATATAAAAGATCCCAGGCTGATTAAAGAGCATGATCTTTACATAGGTGCACCTTGTCCTCGGGGCAATAAAAGGCCGCTCTTAAATGTGCAGTTATCTCGCACAACACAATGCCACAGATGTCTCAAGTTTTGAAGGAGCGTGCAATTGGCATGCTGACTGCAGGAATGTCTACCAAAGTTGTTGCCAGATGATTGAATGTTAATATCTCTACCATAAGCCGCCTCCAACGTTGTTTTAGAGCACTTTGAAGGGTTTCCAACCGGCGTCACAACCACAGACCATGTTTAACCACTCCAGCCCAGGACCTCTACATCCGGGCTTCTTCCCCTGCGGGATCATCTGAGACCAGCCACTCGGACAGCTGATGAAACTGTGGGTTTGCACAGCTGAATAATTTCTCCACAAACTGTGAGAAACCAAGGGAAGCTCATCTGCGTGCTCCCTCGTTCTCACCAGGGTCTTGACTTGACTGCAGTTCGGCATCGTAACCGACTTCAGTGTGCTCTTCATGGATGAACCTGGGTTTCAACTGTACCGGGCAGATGGCAGACAGCATGTATGGTGTCGTGTGGGTGAATGGTTTGCTATTGTTAACGTTGTGAACAGAGTGCTCCATGGTGGTGGTGGGGTTATGGTATGGGCAGGCATAAGTTACGGACAACAAATACAATTGCCTTTATCAATGGCAATTTGAATGCACAGAGATACTGTGATGAGATCCTGAGGCCCGTTGTCGTGCCATTCATCCACCGCCAACGCCTCATGTTTCAACATGATATTACATAGCCCCAAGGACCTGTACACAGTTCCTGGAAGCTGGAAATGTCCTAGTTCTTACATGGCCTGCATACTCACCAGACATGTAACCCATTGAGCATGTTTGGGATGCTCTGGATCGATGTGTACGACAGCGTGTTCCAGCCAACATCCAGTAACTTTGCACAGCCATTGAAGAGGAGTGGGACAACATTCCAAAGGCCACAATCAACAGCCTGATCAACTCTATGGAGATGTGTTGCGCTGCATGAGGCAAATGGTGGTCACACCAGATACTGACTGGTTTTCTGATCCACGCCCCTACTTTTTTTTTTAAGGTGTCTCTGATACATGTCTGTATTCCCAGTCGTGAAATCCATAGATTAAGGCCTAATTTATTTATTTCCTAATTTCTGATTTCCTTATATGAACTGTAACTCAGTAAAATCTTAGAAATTGTTACATGTTGCGTTTATATTTTTCTTCAGTGTAGTATAAACTAGCATAAACAAATCTACATTTGATCTAAATACAGACCTAGCTATGTAAAAAAAACATGTTTTTTACAATGCGTCTACTATAATAGATATACTGTATATAGTAAACACCTCCGCATGTTTTAAACATCTCCACATCTTGTAAACACCTCCACATGTTTTAAACATCTCCACATGTTGTAAACACCTCCACATCCTTCACATCTTGTAAACACCTCCATATGTTGTAAACACCTCCACATGTTGTAAACACCTCCACATGTTGTAAACACCTCCACATGTTGTAAACACCTACACATGTTGTAAACACCTCCACATGTTGTAAACACCTCCACATGTTGTAAACACCTCCACATCCTTCACATCTTGTAAACACCTCCATATGTTGTAAACACCTCCACATGTTGTAAACACCTACACATGTTGTAAACACCTCCACATGTTGTAAACACTTCCACATGTTGTAAACACCTCCACATGTTGTAAACGCCTCCACATGTTGTAAACACGTCCACATGTTGTAAACACCTCCACATGTTCTAAACACCTCCACATCCTTCACATGTTGTAAACACCTCCACATGTTCTAAACACCTCCACATCCTTCACATGTTGTAAACACCTCCACATGTTGTAAACACCTCCACATCCTCCACATGTTGTAAACACCTCCACATGTTGTAAACACCTCCACATGTTGTAAACACCTCCACATCCCTCACATCTTGTAAACACCTCCACATGTTGTAAACACCTCCACATCCTTCACATGTTGTAAACACCTCCACATGTTGTAAACACCTCCACATGTTGTAAACACCTCCACATGTTGTAAACACTTCCACATGTTGTAAACAGCTCCACATGTTGTAAACACCTCCACATGTTGTAAACACCTCCACATGTTGTAAACACCTCCACATGTTGTAAACACCTCCACATGTTGTAAACACCTCCACATGTTGTAAACACTTCCACATGTTGTAAACAGCTCCACATGTTGTAAATAGCTCCACATGTTGTAAACACCTCCACATGTTGTAAACACCTCCACATGTTGTAAACACGTCCACATCTTGGGAACTGTGGTCTATGAACAGATGTAAGCCTATTTCCAGGAAGAAACGCTGCATTCCCCTTCCGTCAAAACTTAAACCCCCTTGAACTCAATGACCTACTGTAGAGAGGGGGATTAGAGAGGGGTAGGAGAGTCTTGAGAGCTGAGAGGAGATCTACATTGGATAAACTGGTATTTTATCACCTAGTGTAAATAAGTATAAACCAGTCCAAATGTAACTCTGCAGACCCCTAGCTATATCCAGGTGTCTACTAGAAATAAATGACAAACTGAAACATCTTGTAAATACTTTCCCATCTTGGAAGTGTCTACGAACACTGATGTAAGCCTATTTCCAGGAAAAAATAATTCTACATTCCTCTTACGAGTGACTTTTGACTTCAAAACCTGTAGAAGAGGTACCCTTGAACTTATTGACACAGAGGGGGGGGGGGGGGGTTGGAGAGGGGTGGGAGGGTCTTCCTATTGGTCAGGCCGTCCTGAGAGCTGAGAGGGGATCTACATTCCAGGGTCAAAACGTGACTATTGGTGACCCCTTACGGGGTTTGCGGTCAGGAAATAGCGTGCTGCTATGTTTACCGTCCATGCTGCTAGTCCTGCAGGGTGAACTTAACTCATCGCAGTCCACCATGACACCGACACCCCCACAACCAGCTAGCTATACAAGCTGTGGGTTAGTATTCCACCCAGACCCCCCCCCCCCTTCCCCCCACAACCAGCTAGCTATACAGTCTGTGTGTTAGCATTCCACCCTGACTCCCACCTGCACAACCAGCTAGCTATACAGGCTGTGTGTTAGCATTCCACCCTGACTCCCAGCTAGCTATAGAGTCTGTGTGTTAGCATTCCACCCTGACTCCCACCTGCACAACCAGCTAGCTATAGAGGCTGTGTGTTAGCATTCCACCCTGACTCCCACCTGCACAACCAGCTAGCTATACAGGCTGTGTGTTAGCATTCCACCCTGACTCCCAGCTAGCTATAGAGTCTGTGTGTTAGCATTCCACCCTGACTCCCACCTGCACAACCAGCTAGCTATAGAGGCTGTGTGTTAGCATTCCACCCTGACTCCCACCTGCACAACCAGCTAGCTATAGAGGCCGTGTGTTAGCATACCACCCAGAGAGTAGCCTTGTGCAGATTGTTTTTCAGTTCTAGGCCAGACAATTCTCGTAGTTGTATGACGTTCTGTCTGTAAGTATGTACACCAGATGTTATTGTTAGTTATGTTTACACCCCCCCCCCCCCCCTCCCTGTTTTCAGTACAGTTAACTCTGACATTGTGAGTGAGAACGTCCATTGACGTTACTAACGGTCTCCCTTTGCTGTGGTGTAATTTGTCACTATAACGTGTGGTGTCCAGGGGGGATGTCAGATTTGGTTTCTCTGTGTGTGTGTGTGTGTGTGTGTGTCTTCATAACAAATAAAAATAGAATCTAACATTGCCAGTAATTCTATATCTACAGTGTGTATCCATTGCTTCTCTCATTGAGTCAACAAGTGACATTATTAGCCTGAATGGCATTGCTAACGGTCTCCTCCCTTTGCAGTGGTGTCTCCTGTCATAATGTGTGGTGAACGGGGATGTCCGTTTCTTTCAGTTTGAATGTTGTTATTAATGGTTTCTTTTTGTGGTGGTGTCTTCTGTCATTTGTGTTTTCAGGGGGGGAGATGTCCGTTTCAGGGGGGAGATGTCCATTTCAGGGGGGGAGATGTCCGTTTCTCTCTCTTAGCATTGAATGACTTGACTGTCTCCCCTTTTTGGCTTCCCTTTGTCTTCCATCCTCTAGGTTTCCTGTATGACTACACCCAGACCTACGACTGCTCCTTCTACCTGGCGGGGGGGTGTTACCTGCTGTCCTCTTTGTCTCTCTTCCTGGAGCCCGTGGCGAGGAGGTGGCAGAGCAGGAGGAAGAGACACGAGGCCCGGAACGCAGACACCAGCTGGAAAACCAACGGTTGCTTCTGCCCCGAACCAGAGCTCCCTGTCCTGAAGAACAACAACGGCGTTGTCTAGATGGTGGTTTCACCACAGCTTTCACATTTGGTTCCTTGGAATGTTCTGAGAATATTGTATGCAAAAATAACCATAGGGCAATCACCATGCCTTAACAATCACTACGGTCCTTAGAACCTTTTGATCTAGCTGGGACATTATCGGACTCCCCAACTCTACTTCATCAAGCCTGGAATCAAGGCTATCTAGATGGAGGGAGGGCAGGGTTGGCTTCCTGCTCTTAATAAATGCTAGACGCTTGACGATTATCCAAAGTGACTTATAGTACAGTGAGTACAGACATTTTTAGTATTTGGGATCCTAGCTGCAATCGAACCCGCGACCTGTGCTAGAGCCATTGCTCTTATTAACTGAGCCACACAGAACTGTGTAAGAGGGAAGAAGGGCAGAGTTGGCTGCTTCCACCCTTTCTCTCACTCTCCTTAATAAAACAAGCATGGACCTCCGACTGACTGTGCCAGTTGGACCTCCATGTGCCGACTGTGCCAGTTGGACCTAAGTTACCCAGCTTTTGGATGGGGTGAAATGACCGTGCCCCTTTGGAGAAAGCCAAGGAATACCCAACTGACTGACTGGCTGACTGGCTGGATGGCTGGCTAACAGACTGACTGAATGGCTGACTGTCTGGATGGTTTGCTAACAGGCTGACTGGCTAGCTGACTGACGGACTGAGGAGATGATGACCACAGCTATATGAATAGTCTAAAAATGGTTGTGGATTGGTTGACATTCAGTCCATAAAGAGAGACAGAAAACAGATAATCCTGTTTTGTAACTTTGAAAATAAACCAAATTTACACTTATTCTGCTAGGCCATATATGTTATCCCTCATGTTCTCATGGAATCGCCTGACGCCTGCGACACAAATCTCATTGTAGTGTCGACTAATGTGGCTGGAACACTTTTCTTTCGGTATCAGGAGGAATTGAACAAGACAACAACTTGACACAAAACAGTCACTGTAGTCTCTACAATCACATCCATATGAATCAGAAACCATACACCCCTGTGTGTCATACAGTACACCATGAATATGAAGTACACCATGGAGGAGTCTTGGGATGCGTCCCAATTGGTACCATATTCCCTATATAGTTTACTACTTTTGAGCAGGGCTCCCATAGGGCTCCCATACGGCTCCCATACAGCTTCCATAGGTCTCCCATACAGCTTCCATAGGGCTCCCATACAGCTTCCATACAGCTCCCATACAGCTCCCATACAGCTCCCATAAGGCTCCCATACAGCTCCCATAGGTCTCACATACACCTCCCATACAGCTTCCATAGGGCTCCCATACAGCTTCCATACAGCTTTCATAGGGCTCCCATACAGCTTCCATAGGGCTCCCATACACTCCCATAGGGCTCCCATACAGCTTCCAAAGGTCTCGCATACACCTCCCATACAGCTTCCATAGGTCTCCCATACAGCTCCCATAGGGCCCCCATACAGCTTCCGTAGGGCTCCCATACAGCTTCCATAGGGCTCAAATACAGCTTCCATAGGGCTCCCATACAGCTTCCATAGGGCTCCCATACAGCTTCCAAAGGTCTCGCATACACCTCCCATACAGCTTCCATAGGTCTCCCATACAGCTCCCATAGGGCCCCCATACAGCTTCCATAGGTCTCCCATACAGCTCCCATAGGGCTCAAATACAGCTTCCATAGGGCTCCCATACAGCTTCCATAGGGCTCCCATACAGCTTCCATAGGGCTCCCATAGGCCTCCCATACAGCTTCCATAGGGCTCCCATACAGCTTCCATAGGGCTCCCATAAGGCTCCCATACAGCTTCCATAGGGCTCCCATACAGCTTCCATATGGCTCCCATAGGGCTCCCATACACCTCCCATACAGTTCCCATAGGGCTCCCATACAGCTTCCATAGGGATCCCATAAGGCTCCAGTCAAAAGTAGTGCACTGAATAGGGAATATAGCACGCAGTCCTATTCAACAAATGTCTTGGTATACCTCTATATTTATACCTGTACACGGAAACATTTAGCATTTTGAGGCATTTTGAGATTGTTGTTTGTTTATGGTATAGGTTACATACCATATAGATTATATACCATATTCTGTAGATTACACTGAGAGTACAAAACATGATCAACACTTGCTCTTTTCATGACATAGACTGACCAGGTGAATCCAGGTGAAAGCTATGATCCCTTACTGATGTCACTTGTGAAATCCAATTTAGTCAGTGTAGGTGATGGGGAGGAGACATGTTAAGGAAGGATTTTTAAGCCTTGAGTCATGGAGTCATTGTGTGTGTGTGCCATTCAGAGGGTGAATGGGCAAGACAAAATATTGAAGTGCCTTTGAACGGGGTATGGTAGTAGGTGCCAGACCCACCAGTTTGTGTCAAGAACTGGAACGCTGCTGGGTTTTTCACGCTCAACACTGTCCCATGTGTGTCAAGCACAGGAGGTTGGTGGCACCTTAATTGGGGAGGACTGGTTTGTGGTAATGGCTGGAGTGGAATCAGTGGAATGGTATCAAACACATGGTTTTGATGCCGTTCCATTTGCTCCGTTCCAGACATTATTATGAGCCGTCCTCCCCTCAGCAGCCTCCACTGGTATCGAGAATGGTCCACCACCCAAAGGACATCCAGCCAACTTCACACTGTGGGAAGCATTGGCGTCAACATGGACCAGCAACCCTGTGAAACGCTTTTGACACCTTGTAGAGTCCATGCCCTGACGAATTGAGACTGTTCTGAGGGCAAAAGGGGTTAGGTGCAACTCCGTATTAGGAAGGTGTTCCTAATGTTTGTCCACTCAGTGTATATACCGTATGGTATACTGTACCAGTCAAAAGTTTGGACACACCTACTCATTCAAGGGTTTTTCTTTATTTTTTACTATTTTCTACATTGTAGAATAATAGTGAAGACATCAAAACTATGAAATAACACATACTGGATTGAAATGTTGTGGAAACATCGTTGATTCAACCAGTTTTTGCCCAGTGGGATTTTAGCATGTACGGTATACAACTGAGGGGAGATGACTTTGTACACAGACCCTAATTTAGGTTAGCCTGACCCCAGATCGGTTTGTGCTGTCTTGCCTGTTTGGCGTGCCAACCACACCATAGACGTTGGCAAGGACCAAGCTACATACATGTAGGTAAGTTAAATTGGATGAAAATACCTGGCTTTACTTCGTATGTACTCGGTGGGCAGGGTACATTGGGTTGGTGCTGCTTTACTGTGTAAACTACTGACCAAGTGCCTTTACAGACACTTTATTTGCTTAGCCTGCGTGCCAGTCTGCTTGTGCTGTATTGACAATAATGGAGCGACAAGGAGTTGGCAATAGAGAACAAACAGATTGGCACTCAGGCTATTATTGACTTATTATAGCCCAGATAATATATATTCTTTAGATGTTACTACCCCAATGTACTGTAGCAGAACTGGTAAAATGAGGAAATGAAATGCTGTTGTAGGCTAGCTACTTCAGTGTCACAACTCCAGGCAGACAGAATGACAATGCAATCAATGTATAATGCCATTATATATGGGAGTCTAGTCTATCGGGTGTTTTGGTTTTTTTATGTTGTCATTTTTTTCTATGTTTTGTCAGTCTACTGGTTCACTGTTTATCACCACTATTTGCCTTTATTATAAATAACGGTATGTTTACTAACCCTTCTGTATACTGTGAGCCAAAGACACATCCATAATCTACACCTCAAACTCTCTCAGAAACACTAGGTTCAAACGTAGTAATGCAGTACTAGCTAGCTCAATATTAGCTCAACATGTTTAATACTAGCTCAACATGTTTAATACTAGCTCAACATGTTTAATACTAGCTCAACGTGTTGAATACTAGCAATACTAGCTCAACATGTTGAATACTAGCTCAACATGTTGAATACTAGCAATACTAGCTCAACGTGTTGAATACTAGCCTAACGTGTTGAATACTAGCAATACTAGCTCAACATGTTGAATACTAGCAATACTAGCTCAACATGTTGAATACTAGCAATACTAGCTCAACATGTTGAATACTAGCAATACTAGCTCAACATGTTGAATACTAGCAATACTAGCTCAACGTGTTGAATACTAGCAATACTAGCTCAACATGTTTAATACTAGCTCAACGTGTTGAATACTAGCAATACTAGCTCAACATGTTGAATACTAGCAATACTAGCTCAACATGTTGAATACTAGCTCAACATGATGAATACTAGCAATACTAGCTCAACATGTTTAATACTAGCTCAACATGTTTAATACTAGCTCAACATGTTGAATACTAGCTCAACATGTTGAATACTAGCAATACTAGCTCAACATGTTTAATACTAGCTCAACATGTTGAATACTAGCTCAACATGTTTAATACTAGCTCAACATATTTAATACTAGCTCAACATGATGAATACTAGCAATACTAGCTCAACATGTTTAATACTAGCTCAACATGTTTAATACTAGCTCAACATATTTAATACTAGCTCAACGTGTTGAATACTAGCAATACTAGCTCAACATGTTTAATACTAGCTCAACATGTTGAATACTAGCTCAACATGTTTAATACTAGCTCAACATATTTAATACTAGCTCAACATGATGAATACTAGCAATACTAGCTCAACATGTTCAATACTAGCTCAACGTGTTGAATACTAGCTCAACGTGTTGAATACTAGCAATACTAGCTCAGCATGTTTAATACTAGCTCAGCATGTTGAATACTAGCTCAACGTGTTGAATACTAGCAATACTAGCTCAACGTGTTGAATACTAGTAATACTAGCTCAGCATGTTTAAAACTAGCTCAACATGTTGAATACTAGTAACACTATCTCAGCATGATGAATACTAGTAATACTAGCTCAACATGTTGAATACTAGTAACACTGTCTCAGCATGATGAATACCAGTAATACTAGCTCAATATGTTGAATACTAGTAATACTAACTCAAAACAAGTAATATTAGCTCAACATGTTTAATACTAGTAATACTAGCTCAGCATGTTTAAAACTAGCTCAACATGTTTAATACTAGCTCAAAACAAGTAATATTAGCTCAACATGTTTAATACTAGTAATACTAGCTCAGCATGTTTAAAACTAGCTCAACATGTTGAATACTAGTAACACTATCTCAGCATGATGAATACTAGTAATACTAGCTCAACATGTTTAGTACTAGCTCAAAACAAGTAATATTAGCTCAACATGTTTAATACTAGCGCAATATTAGATCAAATTGTTTGACAGTTACCATAATGATTTCCCATTATTCACTAAATGTTCCTAAGTACTGTATACTGCATGTACATAGTTCAGTATTTTTCAACCCGTGGACATGTGCCGGTTCGTGAGATACTGCTGACCAGTCCCCGGTCCTTGGTACAAAAAAGTTTGAGGAGCACTGACCAGTTTGGTTCAAAATTAAGTGATGGAACATTTCACTTTTGTTTTCTACCGCCCTCTAGTGGCGCTAAAAAGCTTCAACTGAAAGAACACTGCATCATTAACTAGTACCAAATCTCTCTTTCCCCCTCAGCTCACTCTCACAAAGCTCATCAGCGTCCTGCCTGCACAGCTCTTTGTATTGTTTTAACACATTCTCCCATTAACCAACCGTGATGCACAAGCAGCAGCTCTGTTCGCTCCTAAAATGGATGCCAAGAGAGCTCAGTGTTGTAAGTCCGAAATGCCACCCTGTTCTCTATATAATGCACTTTTAACCAGAGCCCTTATAGGTTCTGGTTAAACGTAGTGCTCCTATATAGGGAATGGAGTGCCATTTGGGACTTAACTGTTTGTTCACTTCCAGTGTGATTTCCAAGAAGTGATTGTGGGCCCACTGAATGTTCATGTTAAATCGTGTGTAAAAAGGACATTTTGATGCTTTAAAAGTAGATGTGTTTATTATATTATTTACTGTCTGAACCCAGTGGGGTGTATTATAAAGAAACCATGGTTTAAGCAATATCCTGAAAAATGTATTTTGTCCCAACAATTGTTTTTCAAGAAAACAAGAACAAAAAGCAACCCTTAAGTCAATGTATATTGGTAACGCCTAGAAATTTATTTGATGTTGTATTCAGATTGCAATCATTTCTTGTCAGACAAGATGATGACTTGACATTTTACATACTAGAGAACATGCTTAACCAATCATATTCATGACAGTTTACTATTGCAATAAAGAGACATGTGACATGGATGGGGAGGTTTGTTAGGGTCATTTTTGCTCCTATTCAGACACCTGGAGAAAATCATTCTCACACACACACAAAGACATTGCACCAAAATCACTTTTTTTATTAAGAGAATGAACAATACAAAAAAAAAACAATGTATATCAGACCAGATATGATGAGTCAAATTTAAACAAATCATCTCGTAAGCAAATTAAATCGCTTCAAAATACAAACACGGAAAATATATTTGGAAAATGTTATGAGAAGTAAAGAGGTGAACAGAATGTGGATTGTTCATTTCAACAGCACTGAGTTTGTAATAGTATAGATGCCATTATATAGAGAGTAACATATTGTATGAATGGATAGTACTTACATTCTGAGGTGTCTGACAGTGTCTTGGATGTTCCAGAGTTCAGTATATCCTCTAGAAGTGACGATACTCTATAGGGAACAGAGAAATCCACTAGAACAGAATAGATATTTTGTTATCCATTTTGTGAGAAACAGAAATTAATCTTCTGACATTCAGATCCCTCCCAGACAGACACGTAAGCAAGGCACAAGTTCAGTCACAGTGCAGGGCCTTGCACAAGAGAACAACGGCAGGTGATGGTCTGGGGTCTTCACCAAGAGCCATTTTGTTGCCAGCCACCGTCCATCTGCCTTATTGATATGCGATGTATCTATATCCGGAACTTACCATCTCAGCCTTGGGGCAATCCGTTGTCACATCTGGTTTGATCTAAAACTTAACTGGAAACACTGTCAGACACTAGTGAGTGATATTACCGTGGTGGTCATCTCCAAGTACAATATACTGCTACAACTGGAGGACAGTTTGATGGAGCCTGTCTGGAGTGTCAGATGGGTGGGGTTTGAACTTTGGGGACTATTACATTGGTTCCATTGTGCCAGGCTAAATAATGTGCACCTTAAGTATTACATAATAGGATGTCCTTTCAGCCACAGAGTACTACAACACAGTTATTGTTAGCAGATGGTACTACAACACAGTTACATACTGTTAGCAGGTGGTACTACAACACAGTTACTGTTAGCAGGTGGTACTACAACACAGTTACTGTTAGCAGGTGGTACTACAACACAGTTACTACTAGCAGGTTGTACTACAACACAGTTAGTGTTAGCAGGTGGTAATACAACAGTTACTACTAGCAGGTGGTACTACAACACAGTTACTTACTGTTAGCAGGTGGTACTACAACACAGTTACTATTAGCAGGTGGTACTACAAAACAGTTACTATTAGCAGGTGGTCCTACAACACAGTTACTTACTGTTAGCAGGTGGTACTACAACACAGTTACTGTCAGCAGGTGGTGCTACAACACAGTTACTGTTAGCAGATGGTACTACAACACAGTTACTTACTGTTAGTAGGTGATGCTACAACACAGTTACTGTTAGCGGGTGATGCTACAACACAGTTACTTTTAGTACTACAACACAGTTACTTACTGTCAGCAGGTGGTAATACAACACAGTTACTTACTGTTAGCAGGTGGTACTACAACACAGTTACTGTTAGCAGGTGGTACTACAACACAGTTACTGTTAGCAGGTGGTACTACAACACAGTTACTTACTGTTAGCAGGTGATGCTACAACACAGTTACTGTTAGTAGGTAGTACTACAACACAGTTACTTTTAGTAGATGGTACTACAACACAGTTACTTACTGTCAGCAGGTGGTACTACAACACAGTTACTGTTAGCAGGTGGTACTACAACACAGTTACTATTAGCAGGTGGTACTACAACACAGTTACTTACTGTTAGCAGATGGTACTACAACACAGTTACTTACTGTTAGCAGATGGTACTACAACACAGTTACTGTTAGCAGGTGGTACTACAACACAGTTACTTACTGTTAGCAGATGGTACTACAACACAGTTACTGTTAGCTGGTGGTACTACAACGAAGTTACTTACTGTTAGCAGGTGGTACTACAACACAGTTACTGTCAGCAGGTGGTGCTACAACACAGTTACTGTTAGCAGGTGGTACTACATCACAGTTACTTACTGTTAGCAGGTGGTGCTACAACACAGTTACTGTTAGCAGGTGGTACTACAACACAGTTACTGTTAGCAGGTGGTACTACAACACAGTTACTGTTAGCAGGTGGTACTACAACACAGTTACTGTCAGCAGGTGGTGCTACAACACAGTTACTTACTGTTAGCAGGTGGTGCTACAACACAGTTACTATTAGCAGGTGGTGCTACAACACAGTTACTGTTAGCAGATGGTACTACAACACTGTTACTGTCAGCAGGTGGTGCTACAACACAGTTACTGTTAGCAGATGGTACTACAACACAGTTACTTACTGTTAGCAGGTGGTACTACAACACAGTTACTGTTAGCAGGTGGTGCTACAACACAGTTACTGTTAGCAGGTAGTACTACAACACAGTTACTATTAGCAGGTGGTACTACAACACAGTTACTGTTAGCAGGTGGTACTACAACACAGTTACTACTAGCAGGTGGTAATACAACACAGTTACTGTTAGCAGGTGGTAATACAACAGTTACTAATAGCAGGTGGTACTACAACACAGTTACTTACTGTTAGCAGGTGGTACTACAACACAGTTACTATTAGCAGGTGGTACTACAACACAGTTACTGTTAGCAGGTGGTACTACAACACAGTTACTATTAGCAGGTGGTACTACAACACAGTTACTTACTGTTAGCAGGTGGTACTACAACACAGTTACTGTTAGCAGGTGATGCTACAACACAGTTACTGTTAGCAGGTGGTACTACAACACAGTTACTGTTAGCAGGTGGTACTACAACACAGTTACTGTTAGCAGGTAGTACTACAACACAGTTACTTTTAGTAGATGGTACTACAACACAGTTACTTACTGTCAGCAGGTGGTAATACAACACAGTTACTTACTGTTAGCAGGTGGTACTACAACACAGTTACTGTTAGCAGGTGGTACTACAACACATTTACTATTAGCAGGTGGTACTACAACACAGTTACTTACTGTTAGCAGATGGTACTACAACACAGTTACTGTTAGCAGGTGGTACTACAACACAGTTACTTACTGTTAGCAGATGGTACTACAACACAGTTACTTACTGTTAGCAGATGGTACTACAACACAGTTACTGTTAGCAGGTGGTACTACAACATAGTTACTTACTGTTAGCAGATGGTTCTACAACACAGTTACTTACTGTCAGCAGGTGGTACTACAACACATTTACTATTAGCAGGTGGTACTACAACACAGTTACTTACTGTTAGCAGATGGTACTACAACACAGTTACTGTTAGCAGATGGTACTACAACACAGTTACTTACTGTTAGCAGATGGTACTACAACACAGTTACTGTTAGCAGGTGGTACTACAACACAGTTACTGTTAGCAGGTGGTACTACAACACAGTTACTTACTGTTAGCAGATGGTACTACAACACAGTTACTTACTGTTAGCAGGTGGTACTACAACACAGTTACTTACTGTCAGCAGGTGGTGCTACAACACAGTTACTGTTAGCAGGTGGTACTACAACGAAGTTACTTACTGTTAGCAGGTGGTGCTACAACACAGTTACTGTTAGCTGGTGGTACTACAACGAAGTTACTTACTGTAGGCAGGTGGTACTACAACACAGTTACTGTCAGCAGGTGGTGCTACAACACAGTTACTGTTAGCAGGTGGTGCTACAACACAGTTACTGTCAGCAGGTGGTGCTACAACACAGTTACTGTTAGCAGGTGGTGCTACAACACAGTTACTTACTGTTAGCAGGTGGTACTACAACACAGTTACTGTTAGCAGGTGGTACTACAACACAGTTACTTACTATTAACAGGTGGTACTACAACAGTTACTTACTGTTAGCAGGTGGTACTACAACACAGTTACTGTTAGCAGGTGGTACTTCAACACAGTTACTTTTAGCAGGTGGTGCTACAACACAGTTACTGTTAGCAGGTGGTACTACAACACAGTTACTTACTGTTAGCAGGTGGTCCTACAACACAGTTACTGTCAGCAGGTGGTGCTACAACACAGTTACTGTTAGCAGGTGGTACTACAACACAGTTACTGTTAGCAGGTGGTAATACAACACAGTTACTGTTAGCAGGTGGTACTACAACACAGTTACTTACTGTTAACAGGTGGTACTACAACAGTTACTTACTGTTAGCAGGTGGTCCTACAACACAGTTACTGTCAGCAGGTGGTGCTACAACACAGTTACTGTTAGCAGGTGGTACTACAACACAGTTACTTTTAGCAGGTGGTGCTACAGCACAGTTACTGTTAGCAGGTGGTACTACAACACAGTTACTGTTAGCAGGTGGTAATACAACACAGTTACTGTTAGCAGGTGGTACTACAACACAGTTACTTACTGTTAACAGGTGGTAATACAACACAGTTACTGTTAGCAGGTGGTACTACAACACAGTTACTGTTAGCAGATGGTACTACAACACAGTTACTGTTAGCAGGTGGTACTACAACACAGTTACTGTTAGCAGGTGGTAATACAACACAGTTACTGTTAGCAGGTGGTACTACAACACAGTTACTTACTGTTAACAGGTGGTAATACAACACAGTTACTGTTAGCAGGTGGTACTACAACACAGTTACTTACTGTTAACAGGTGGTACTACAACACAGTTACTGTTAGCAGATGGTACTACAACACAGTTACTGTTAGCAGGTGGTACTACAACACAGTTACTGTTAGCAGGTGGTACTACAACACAGTTACTGTTAGCAGATGGTACTACAACACAGTTACTTACTGTTAGCAGATGGTACTACAACACAGTTACTGTTAGCAGGTGGTACTACAACACAGTTACTGTTAGCAGGTGGTACTACAACACAGTTACTGTTAGCAGGTGGTACTACAACACAGTTACTGTTAGCAGGTGGTAATACAACACAGTTACTTACTGTTAGCAGGTGGTACAACAACACAGTTACTGTTAGCAGATGGTACTACAACACAGTTACTGTTAGCAGGTTGTACTACAACACAGTTACTGTTAACAGGTGGTACTACAACACAGTTACTTACTGTTAACAGGTGGTACTACAACACAGTTACTGTTAGCAGGTGGTAGGCTTAGGTTCAGACTGAATTTCTCCAGACTATGGTTGTACGGTAATGAACCATTTTCACTACAGCCTCTGTTTACAGTGGTAGTGAAGGTGGTAACTAGGGGACATTGGCCTTCCCTCCCGATGCCCAGGCTAAGTGTTTCCAGAAAGTGAAGATTAATGCCTGGTCAGGTCACATGGTGCTGCTTGGATACGGTGGACATGTTTTTGGAGACACTGTAAGCACATTTGTATGTGCATGTATTATGGATCCCCATTAGTCCCTGCCAAGGCAGCAGCTACTCTTCCTGTGGTTTATTATGGATCCCCATTAGTCCCTGCCAAGGCAGCAGCTACTCTTCCTGTGGTTTATTATGGATCCCCATTAGTCCCTGCCAAGGCAGCAGCTACTCTTCCTGTGGTTTATTATGGATCCCCATTAGTCCCTGCCAAGGCAGCAGCTACTCTTCCTGTGGTTTATTATGGATCCCCATTAGTCCCTGCCAAGGCAGCAGCTACTCTTCCTGTGGTTTATTATGGATCCCAATTAGTCCCTGCCAAGGCAGCAGCTACTCTTCCTGTGGTTTATTATGGATCCCCATTAGTCCCTGCCAAGGCAGCAGCTACTCTTCCTGTGGTTTATTATGGATCCCCATTAGTCCCTGCCAAGGCAGCAGCTACTCTTCCTGTGGTTTATTATGGATCCCCATTAGTCCCTGCCAAGGCAGCAGCTACTCTTCCTGTGGTTTATTATGGATCCCCATTAGTCCCTGCCAAGGCAGCAGCTACTCTTCCTGTGGTTTATTATGGATCCCAATTAGTCCCTGCCAAGGCAGCAGCTACTCTTCCTGTGGTTTATTATGGATCCCCATTAGTCCCTGCCAAGGCAGCAGCTACTCTTCCTGTGGTTTATTATGGATCCCCATTAGTCCCTGCCAAGGCAGCAGCTACTCTTCCTGTGGTTTATTATGGATCCCCATTAGTCCCTGCCAAGGCAGCAGCTACTCTTCCTGTGGTTTATTATGGATCCCCATTAGTCCCTGCCAAGGCAGCAGCTACTCTTCCTGTGGTTTATTATGGATCCCCATTAGTCCCTGCCAAGGCAGCAGCTACTCTTCCTGTGGTTTATTATGGATCCCCATTAGTCCCTGCCAAGGCAGCAGCTACTCTTCCTGTGGTTTATTATGGATCCCCATTAGTCCCTGCCAAGGCAGCAGCTACTCTTCCTGTGGTTTATTATGGATCCCCATTAGTCCCTGCCAAGGCAGCAGCTACTCTTCCTGTGGTTTATTATGGATCCCCATCAGTCCCTGCCAAGGCAGCAGCTACTCTTCCTGTGGTTTATTATGGATCCCCATTAGTCCCTGCCAAGGCAGCAGCTACTCTTCCTGTGGTTTATTATGGATCCCCATTAGTCCCTGCCAAGGCAGCAGCTACTCTTCCTGTGGTTTATTATGGATCCCCATTAGTCCCTGCCAAGGCAGCAGCTACTCTTCCTGTGGTTTATTATGGATCCCCATTAGTCCCTGCCAAGGCAGCAGCTATTCTTCCTCGGGTCCAAACAGGATTAAGGCAATTAAATACATTTTAAAAATCTAAATAAAACAGTACATCATACAACACATTATTACACCACTACTCTATACCACTACATATCAACAATACAAGATGTATAACAAAACAATATTACAACATTACAATGTATGTGTAGTGTGTGTGTCTCTTCAGTCCACGCTGTTCCATAAGGTATAGTTTTATTCGTTTCATAAATCTGATTCTACTGCTTGCTTGAGTTACTTGACTGTGGAATAGAGTTCCATGTAGTCGTGGCTCTGTGTAACACTATGCGTTTCCCAGTCTGTTCTGGACTTGGGGACCGTGAAGAGACAGACGCCTGGTGGACTGTCTTGTGGGGTATACATGGGTGTCTGAGCTGTGTTGCTAGTCACTTACTTCACAAACGTTTATATTAACGACTATGTAGAGTTGGAGAATAGACCCAGTGCTTTCCTGACACTACTGTCGACCTATGGCTGTAATGAGTAAGCACATTATTTACACAAAAAAAAACTTTCTAGTGAATGGGTTACAGCTAAGGGAGGTAGAAAATCATGTTAGGTTGTATTTTGAGTGGACTACCAAGCTAGACTGAATGGACTGTAGGTGCTAGGTAAAAAGAGAACCCCTTAAATGGTACCATACTTACTGTAGCATAATATTGGTAATATACATACCTCTGCTTCCTCCACACTTCTAAAGGTCAGACAGCAGCAGCCTCCCTCCTCCTAACTCACGAACGGGCTCTGCAGTGACAGCAACAAGCTGTCTCTCTATGCCATCAGTGTAGTGTAGTGACTCCCTATGGCACTACAGTAGTGATAGCAGCTCCCCTGGTCCTGTCTGTCAGCAGGTGCAAAACATGGGGGCGTGCAGAATGCAGATCCTTCGTGATCCTCTAGAGGGCAGCATTTCTCCAGTGGCGGTTTCTTTTTTCAGCACCAGGAGCAGGCAGGATTTAAGCTCTGCTATTACTGCCCTTGTACTGAGAGGAGCTATATGTGATAAATATAAGGAAGTATTTCTTCATTAGATAAGGGGACTTTAAAACGAAGGGGGCTCTTGGTTGAACTGTCACAAAATGAAACAATACGGATCCTTTCACAACCTGTGAAAATGTTGGAAATGGAAATTGAGTTTCAAACGGCTCATTTAGCCTTTTCTTGCTTACGTTCCCCTTGTTCAAGTGAAAAGTGACGTAGATGATGTTGTTCTGCGGTTGTCAGGGGAAACCTGAGCAGAACAACATACTCCTGATCCTTTCTTTCAGGAAAAAGATTCAATCAATAAAAAGCAGCAACAATAATCAATATTCCTATTCATGAAAAGGGGGGGGGCGATCCTCCATCCATTCACTGCATACATGGGAGTCAAATCATAAACGGAAGAAATCAAAATTATGATGGGAACAAATAATCATTCTTCTGGGAGAACCGTTGTAATGTTGTACGGTCACTTTGAAAAGGTCACAGGTCAAGGTGACTCCCTCAGCAGCGCAACAGCTTGTAGTGGTAAAGTAGAGTTGCTACGCGAGTTAAGAAACTAAAAACCCAAAATAGGTGTGCATCACGCGTGGCAGCCGGTGACAGGACCTCTGCTTGTGTAGGGAACTGTGGACACAGCCACACCCCAGGCTGTGGTCAACTCAAACAGAGAAAAACCTTATTGAAGACAACAGTGAGAGCAAGGGGGGGGCACTGCAAATCCAGCCCTGTTCTCCCACATTCTGCACTAGCGTGTCAGCCTCCTACTGTGTGTTTCACACTGCAGAGCAGGACATGGGCTGGAGGTTGCAGACAAACAGGAGCCATAGCATACACAGTGGGGTTTGGTCACAGCCGGGACTCCGCCATGGATCCTGCGATTCACCTGCTAGAGCAGTAGGACTAACACAGGGGGCCAGCCCTGGAGGCGAGGGGTAAACGTTACTGGGGTCAAAGGGTATGCTATTAATCAGCAACAACTTCTGAACAGCTCCTGTCAGGTCATCAACAGCTTATGTTAGCTCAACAGGTCATCAACAGCTGCTGTCAGGTCATCAACAGCTCATGTTAGCTCAACAGGTCATCAACAGCTCCTGTCAGGTCATCAACAGCTCATGTTAGCTCAACAGGTCATCAACAGCTCCTGTCAGGTCATCAACAGCTCATGTTAGCTCAACAGGTCATCAACAGCTCCTGAAAAGTGTGTGTGTGTGTGTATATGTGTGTGTGTGTGTGTGTGTGTGAGAGAAAACACACACACAGGTGATCACCACGCAGACGTCTCTCCTAGTCTCCTCGGCGCTAACAATCGGCAAAAAGATGTTTGGTTCCCTTTTCTTGTGCCACAATTCAAAGTGATAAACACAATTCCTTTTTTTGGAAACACAACAGACGAGATAGTCACAACAGTTCTCGCTCTTCAATTCATTTCCACGGCAGAAACAAGTTTCCAACAAATGAACATTTATTGATATTCGGAGGACAAATAAGTGCATAAATGCACTTTGTCTCTGTGTGTGTTAAACAGCTTGGCAGTAAGCGCAGTGTGGGAAGAGGATTTCCCCTTTTCACGTCTTCCCAATGAAACCAGGTACACAGCACAAAGCCAGAGGGTCATATTACTCCATTTAAAAACAGAACACAAAAGAAGACAACTTAAAAGCTGCTTTCTCAGTGAAAACACACAAATACTAAGTAGTTTCCTTCTCTTCAGAGTTTCCTGTGAGGTTTGAGCCATAGGAAGTCCACAGTTGAGGCGGTGAGACAAATACAGATTTTTTTTCTCATACAGTTTTTCAAACAGATAAACCAGAGCAACCTCCTCTTAAAACATCCTAAAACTACAACTCAGTTTTAAAATAAAAAAACTGCCATAAAATGTTACCAACAGTAGGCTTTTAAGTCTGACAAATCTAGCTGTTTTCTGCTGGCCGCAAAAGGGGAAAACATTGTGGTTTAAAAATACTAAAAAATAATAGCACTAAAACTTATCAAACTTACAATTTAAGTTTTCCTCAAAAAAAAAAAAAACTAAAATGATCAGTTTCTCCAAATGTTGAATAGCCTTTTAACTGATTGATTATTAGGATTACCGTAAATCATTTGTTAGCAATGATTACCAATAAAATACTGTCATATTCAGACAAACTTGGCAACAAACATTGGTATATTAATTGAATGAAACCGGACCAACAAATGTCAACAACAACAAAAGCTTAAGTTTGTTTTTTTATCTCTAGTGTAATTTTACCACACATTATAGGTCAAAGGTTATAGGTCACAAGTTACTACCAAGGGTCAGGTGGTGCTAAAGAAAATGCACACAATAAAATCTACCCTTAGCATCTCTCTTAGTGGGCTGTGTGTTTGTTGCGTCATTGCATTGATGGGCCCATCCTACAGTATATTAGCTGGGCAAAAATCACCTCTATATTTCTCATTCAGCCTCTCAATACGCCCAAGTATTACTGGTGAGTAGCTTAAACATTAAAACACATTTGGAAACCAATTGAATACACTATATTCACACCACAGACAAGTTAGGTTGAGTTTACACTCTGCAACTAAACCCCATTGTCTCGGCCCATTTTGTAGTGTCATGAACCATTCCTTAACCACAGATAGCCTACTGTGCATAGGGACATTCGATTCCTAGGTTTGAACCATTTTCATGTATTACAGAAAGACAGGAAGTCAATGTTGTCAAGTAATGACATATCCCAACATAATTGTCCCCAAATACATTTTTTTTGTGAGAAATGGAAATATGATTTATATCCTCGTCAAACAGATCTTGTGGTATATTTCTCAAAATGTGACATGTGGCTTCATAATTCAGGACTTTTAGAAAGGGCCTTGAGGTGAAAAATATATAATTAACTGTAAATGACACGAAATGATTGTAATGAAGCATAAAGCAGCCTAATATACAGAGCCTTCTAGAAAGTATTCACACCCCTTGACTTTCCCCACATTTTGTTATGTTACAGCCTGAATTTAAAATGGATTCCATTGAGATGTGTCACTGGCCTACACACAATACCACATAACGGCAAAGTGGAATTATGTTTTTTTATTTTATTTTTTACAAATTAATTAAAAAATGAAAATCGGAAATGTCGTGAAAAAAAGAAGTATTCAACCCTTTTGTTATGGCAAGCCTAAATACGTCCATGAGTAAAAAAATGTGCTTAACAAGTCACATAATAAGTTGCATGGACTCACTCTGTGTGCAATAATAGTGATGATGTTTTAATGACAGAGGGTGGATCAACAATGTAGTAGTTACTAACCTAACTGACAGCGAGAAAAGAAGGAAGCATAATAAATGGAGTGGAAAGTTCTTAGAGACTAACCCCTGAAAGACTGGGACAGCTGTAATTGCTGTAATTGCTGCTAAAGGTACTTAGAAACAAAGTATTGGCTACGGGGTGTGAATACTCATGTAAATGAGATCATTCTGTATTTAATTTTCAATTAAATTTGGCAAAATTTCTAAAAACATGTTTTCACTTTGTCGGGTATTGTGTGTAGATGTGAGAGACAATTTGTTTTTTAAATCCATTTTAAATTCAGGAAAACACAAGAAAAATGTGGAATGAATCAAGGTGTATGAATACTTTCTGAAGGATCCGTTTATATAATACGATCAATGGAACACTACCAGTGGACCAAATGTTGGAATGGAGCCTTCTCAAGTTTTCCTAATTGAAAAAGGGTGCCATTTTACCTCATTTCAAGCTAGATTGTATTTCTAGAATGTCCCCCTTTTGTAATACTGTCCGGAAATGAGCACACACTTATTTAATAAAACAGGGTTGCACAATTTGCCTACACATTTGTTGACTTTCAAGAGGGCATTTCATATTTATTTTGGTGGAACAAATAGTGACATAGCCTACGCCCCCATCCTACCCCTACTCTAGTAGTACCCCATCTAGTGGTACCCCATCATACCCCTACTCTATAGTAGTACCCCATCATACCCCTACTCTAGTAGTACCCCATCATACCCCTACTCTAGTAGTACCCCATCATACCCCTACTCTAGTAGTACCCCATCATACCCCTACTCTAGTAGTAGTACCCCATGGAGCTGAACTCAACACACAGCATGCAATAGTAGTTACTGACATCTTTTTTTCTTTTGTACAATATCACTGATGTCCTGCTTCCTCTCTGATTGTAGTTATGATGGCCCTCGCACCACTACCATCACCAGATAGTCCTCGTCGGTTTTGGCCAGAGCTTTAGCCGAGGCATCAATGAACTGCTGTGAGAACTCACAGGGAGGGAACGCATGGAGAACACCCTGGTGGTCCTTATCCCGGCTGCCTCCAACGGGCAGGCTGATGACTCCGGCTGCCTGCTTCTGTTTCAGGTAGGACACCAGATTGCGGAGAGGACGCTGGGTAGAAGCTGCAGGGTCCGTCGACGACACCTCCTCGCCGCCGGGACCGGGAACCGCCAGGAGGACGGCGTAGCCGCCGGGGCCGGCCGCTTTGATGCGTCTGGAGACCTCGTCCAGCTTGGGCTGGTCGAGGCGGAGGCGCTGGGTGATCTTGAGTTCGCCCACCTGTCTCCCCGTGGGGCCGTCGACGAGGAGGTCCTTGGCCACGCCCTGGTGACCCTCCAGGAGGTGCATGTTGGCGGGGAAGTTGCTGTTCTTCAGGAGGAGCATGCCGTGCCAGGCCAGGCTCAGCTTGGATGACTGACTGCCTTTAGAGCCGCCCTGGTCTGAGGAGCGATCCCTCTTAGCTCCGGGTCCTCTGCTGCTGCTGTCGCCGGCTTTACGTTTCCGTTCCCCTGTTGAAGATGTGAGGCCACTGCTGGAGGCCCCTCTCTCAGCGAGATTCCCCTGGTTCTTCAATCTCCTGTCTCCTCCGCCAGGACGCTCCAGACTGGGGCGGCGGTCTCGTCCAGGGGAGGGTCTGTCGTCGCCGCGAGGGGGGCGCTCTGAGTCACTGAAGCGGCCTCCGTCGGGGCTACCGTCTGGGGATGGGCCACCTCTGCGCCGGCGTGCCGTGCGGTCAGTGCTGTCAGGAGAGATATCAAGATGGCGACCGTCGTCCATGAGGCGTCGTTTCCGTCCCGGGTCGCCGCCGCGCCCCACCAGCTCACGCTCTAGAGACCAGGGCTCCCTCCCCCCCGGCCGCCGGTCCCGCTGCAGGTGATCTGGCAGCTCAAAGACCCCGGGACGTACTCGTTCACGCATAGCCGGGTTAGGGGGCCACTCAGCCCCGGGGAAGCCCAGATCTCTCTCCCTGAAGTGGAGCGGCGGTGGAGTCCTTTCTCTGTCCCTCAGGGGCTCAGCTGTGGCTCGGTGGATGAAAGCCTCTGCCACCATGTCGAAGGGGGGTAGAGGAAGAGGCTGAAGGAACTGCTGCTGGTAGTGGTGCTCTGTGTCTGCAAAGTCCACCCTGAGTCTCCTCTCGGGCCCCCCAAGAGGGAAGCCACGCATGTGAGTGCACGCAGCCTGAGCAGCGTCAAGGCTCTCGTACTGTATATAAGCCCAGGTGTCCCCCTTTCTGTAGTCAATGGTCCTTATTGTACCAAAGCGGTCAAACTCTCTGGCCAATGCTGCTAGGGGGACCCAGGGTCCGAGCCCACCCACCCATAGGCGTGTGGTGGGGGTGGCCTTACCATAGCCAATCTTTATGGGGTTACGGCCCACTATCTTCCCAGACATGGTGAGTTTGGCGCGATGGGCCATGTCTAGGTTCTCAAACTTCAGAAATCCGTATGTGCTGGTCTGTCCCCGTGTGGGCTTTATATCCACCTCTGTTATCACCCCAAACCTGTCAAACGCCCTCCTCAGGTCCGTCTCTGTGACTGTAATGTCCAAGTTGCCAAGAAACAGCGTTCTGTTAGCTCTTTGGTCATCCTCGGGAGAGATAAAATCCTCCTCGCGGAAAGCAGCAACTCTCTCTGCAATGAAAGCAGGACCTGGGCGTGACCTGGCTTCAAACAGGGCAAACTCCCTCTCCCGTTCTAGGTCTCTGGGCAAAGGGGGAAGTGGGGGAGGAGGGAGGCGCCCAAGTGCCAGCTGCTGTAGTCTGTAGTCTCTGTATCCAAGCCCTGATGGGGAGAGGGGTCTCTGGGTGTGAAGGTGTCTGTGCCCTGGGGCTCCAACATAAGGGTCTCTGTCAACTCTCTCAACTGGAGAGCGACTTCTCCGTCTGTTTATGTACACTGCGTCGATTTTCAGAGGACGGTCGTAAAGTACTAACCTACCCCGGGCGTGTTTAGCTGCTCTGGCATCCTCGGGCTTTCTGAAGTTGACAAACGCGATTCTCTCGTCGTTGCTGCGGCTTATTTTGACACTCACGTCCCCAAATTTTTTGAATTCGTGGAAAAGTCCATCTTCGATGTCTTCATCGCTCAACTGAGTTCCTAATTCACTGATTTTAAGAGTTTTGTACTCACTTTCGTTGTTGTTGGGGGGAGGCAGAGCACGCTCGCCACGAGAATTACTAGTCCTTGCAGTGGCTAAATCGAGAGTCAAGCCCAAGTTGTGGTTCTTACCGATAGCGCTAGCAACAGCACCGGGATAACTATGGTTACTCACGCCGGATCGACTGGAAACATGCCCGTCAAAATCCCTGTCTCTCTTTTCGCCCAACAAACTCCTTCTTGTAGATCCTGCGTCACTTTTAGTCGAGCTATTTCCATTATTGCTCCCACTGGAAACTGAGATAGCCCCCATTTTCTTGCTGGGCGGATGGCCTCCTCCCCTGTCTCGGATATCATCCAAAGCCCGAGAGCGCTTTTTAATCGGCGACCTTTCTTTGCCTTTCATTACAGTCCACCTCGCAAACTCTTACAATGATGAAGGTTGTCACCAACGATATTATGTATGTATTTTCTTGCAGTAAATCAGTGAAAAGGCGAACTCCGATTAGCACTGACCCTGCGGCAAAACAACAACATCCGCCATTTTGTCTAGAATACTGTCAGAGCCCGCCCCTTCGAGCTGATTGGAGGAAATAGTGGGTGGAAGAAACAACTACAAATTTACAGTGTATGTCAGTCAAATCGTAAATTACAGAAACTGGGGCATTATTTAATTTGGGTTATATACAATGTTGCATAGAGCCTTACGTTTTATATTTTGTTATTCACTTTATTCAAATAGCTAGTTGCTCATATGAAATGAACAACAAATTATTTGCCCTGAACCTTTGGGTGTTTTCACACTTGGTCCCTTTCAGCCAGTTTCTGTGAACTCAGTGCTAATCGCTTATTTCTTTGTGCAGTGCGAACATTCCAAAGGAACTCAGACCCTCAAAAGAGCCCCCGAAGCGAACCCGACTGAGACCATCTCAAGAGGTGTTCTGAGTTCGGTTCGCTTAAATTCCGGGTTACCTTTTTATAGGACAATGTGAATGCAAAGCACCCCATGATCGCTTGTCATTATTCCCGCACCACACACTAGACTACTGCTACAACGTTTTTCCTGCCATGAACCCTCACATTGGTGATGATGATGTCCAGGTTCGCGAAAAAGAAACGTGTGCTGTTTTTGGATATTGGTTGGCGATTGTCAAGTACACAAAGAAATTCCAAAATGTGTGGAGTTTTACGTTCATGTGATCTAAAATCTATTAGAAACTGGGTGGTTGGAACCCTAACTGCTGATTGGCTTGAAGGTCTTGGACGACCGATTGTATCAGACAAAACATGTATTTTTACTGCTTTAACTACATTGGTAATAGCAATAAGGCACCTCAGGGGGTTATGAAAAATCAAATCAAATTGTGTTTGTCACATGCGTCGAATACAACAGGTGACAGTGAAATGCTTACTTACAAGCCCTCAACCAACAATGCTTTAAGTTAATAAAATACATTAAGTGTTAAGTAAAAAATAGAAAACAGAAAATAAAAGTAACAAATAATTAAACAGCAGCAGTAAAATAACAGTAGCGAGGCTATATATAGGGGTTACCGGTAGAGAGTCAATGTGCGGGGACAGCAGTTAGTTGAGGTAAAGTTGTACAACAACCAAAGTTGTACAACAACCAAGTCTGCAAACAAGCACACACACAGGCCACGAACGTTGTATTTAAAATACCACGTTGGTAATTAAGGCATTATTAAGGCATTATTTGTTAGACCGCTACTTCTGGGGTAGCTAACTATATTTAGCTTGGTACCTAGCTAGCACCAATACAACCAGCCTGAAGACAATAACCAGTAGAAACTGCAGTCATTTTCATTATTCTTAGCAATGATTTAGGAAACCTTGTAAGTATTAGCTAGGTTGCCACTTTGTTGTTCGTCTATTGAAACTGGACTTCAGTACATGAAAATAAATCGCTAAATCAATTCAGAATAAAAACCAATCAATTCTAAAAGCTTTAACAAGAGCAAGGTATTGTGTTTCATTTGAAAACAGCATCACATTTTGTAAAAGCAGAATATTTCAGGTCATCCAACCCCCCTAACCTTTGACCCCCTAACAGCTAATTCCATGGGTGAAAGCACATGCAACCCTGTCGCCCAAAGCTAACCTTATAAGCAGCCAGATAGCTTCATCTGACCAGTGAGGCTCGCCTGGACCGTGGTGTGAAGCTAGCCACAATAAGGATTAGACACAATAGGGGAATTTGCGGTTTGCCTTCAAATAGAAGGTTACAAATTGGTGTAATCATTCCATATATATACTAAATAATGTTAAACAAGGTTGGTATGTGAAGCAATACGTTAACCTATATTTCCTAACCTGTTACGTTAATTCTCCAAGCCTTTACTGTAAATTCTCCTAATCTGCTACAAAAAGTCAAATAGATGTTAAAATTTGACAAAAATATGATCCCTTCTAGCCATGACTATAGAAAAGGAGAGACACAAATTGTACAATATGAGGTCCATATAGCCAGGAGGTGGACATTGTCAAAAAAATATAATTTGTAGAGAACATGATTCACGAGAGGAGAAAATGTATGGATATTACAGCATAGGAGAAATGTCTCACTGGGATAGGACAAAATACTGTGACTAATGGTTGTTCCAGCCCATGAATAGATTTCATCTTTATATGACACGAAAACACCTGAATTTAACACAACCAAAACATTAAGAGCCCTGGTGGTATAGGTGACCTGAAGAAGTGATTTTCTAGCACCAGGTGAGCTTTTCATTTGTTAAGGTACAGTAGGTTCACCAGCTGACCTCAATCAAGGCACCCATGTGGACTGGATTCCCACTGTGAAGATGAGCAATGTTGCAGCAGCATCAGATTCCTACTTCGTCCTTTTCCAGATATGACAGGAGACGTCCCTCAGTTATACATGACGGTTGTCATGTGCTGCACTTTGCTCAATCGGAATGATTCTGGCTGTGCCATTTGAGTAAAGAGCACCTTCACCTTGTTGTCATGACAAAACCCGTATGAATATATATTAAATGTAATTTGGAACATGTAAAACACTATTGTTTATGATATTGTAAACATTCTGTACATTAATAATAGGTTACTGTTGTATGGGTGAAATGAAACGTGTTTTGTGTGTCATCTCTGCTTTGTCTTAACCCATTGATACAAATTAAAATGTATTTCTTATAGCCTAACTAGTCATTATTTTACAATTTAAACACATTTATACAATGTCATTGTGGTTGGTAGTCTTAGGAAAACCATCTTCATGATCACAATGGTACCTCCAACTGCCACTCAGACCTTCTGGGGGGGAAAAGTATCTGGCATTGAACTTGGTGGTGGTAGTTAGTTGTGTGTATGGTCGTGGCTGAGGTGCACCCATGACCAGCTCTGAAACCAGATTGCATAGAGGAGAAGGTATGGTGGGATTCGAAATGGTCGGTAATCTGTTTGTTGATTTGGCTTTCGAAGACCTTAGAAAGGCAGGGTAGGATAGATATAGGTCTGTAGCAGTTTGGGTCAAGAGTTGAAGAGGGGGGAAGAAAAAAATCATCAAAGCTTGATGATGAGTTGGTGATTTGAATCCTCTGTGTAGTGCTAGGGCAAAAACCAAAATGTGCACCCAGGGAGGGCCCCGGGACTGAGTTTGGGAATCTCTGCAGTAAGGGATAATCAACAAGGGGCTATGTGTTCTACGGAAATTAAGGAACAAGGTGGAAGTTGTGTTCCACCCCGCTCTAGCGGAGTGGAACTAACCTTCCAAGGAGTTGCATCATTTTCCAGAGAACGCATAGAGCCAGGAGTTGATTGTCCCTTTTATACCATGGCTATAATTTAACACATTTGCTGCTATAAATGTGTTCATTTGCCTCTAGAAATGTGTTAAACAACCACTGAAGTAGCTAGTAAGTTTACTAGATTACTACAGTAGTGGTCTTGGTAACCAAATTACAGACTTGCTAGTTTAGCTAACCAAACCATCAGGGCCTGGACACAGCCCTTAGCCGTGGTATATTGGCCATATACCACAAACCCCTGAGGTGCCTTATTGCTATTATTAACTGTTTTCCAACGTCATTAGAGCAGTACAAATATTTTTTGGGTCATACCTGTGGTATACGGTCTGATATACCACGGCTGTCAGCCAACTACACAATTGATCAAATTAAGGGCAAAAACCTAAATGTGCACCCAGGGGGGTCCCAAGAACGAGTTTAGGAAACCCTGCTCTAGAATGCCATTCAAGCCAATCAGAAACGAGTCTTCAACAATGCTATGCTATATAATATTCCGGACTCTGACGTTGCTCGTTCTGATATTGCCTTCTTTTTACTTTTTTGGATTAGGTGTGTATTGTTTTGTAAAAATGTTTTGCTAGGGTATTATTACTGGACTGTTGAAGATAGAAACACAAGCATTTCACTGCACCTGCGATATCATCCTCAAATCTGTGTACACAACCACTAAACTTTGGTTTGACCTCTATCTTAAGCTGCACTTTTGCAACCTCGCCTCAGGATGGCGCCATCTGAGTTGCATACAAAAGCCACAAGCTATTTGTAACCATGCAGTAGTGTCTTGTAACCATGCAGTAGTGTCTTGTAACCATGCAGTAGTGTCTTGTAACCATGCAGTAGTGTCTTGTAACCATGCAGTAGTGTCTTGTAACCATGCAGTAGTGTCTTGTAACCATGCAGTAGTGTCTTGTAACCATGCAGTAGTTTCTTGTAACCATGCAGTAGTTTCTTTTAACCATGCAGTAGTGTCTTGTAACCATGCAGTAGTGTCGTGATGAGCAAATTCATGAGCTACTGTATACAGTGGGTGAGTTCGCAAATTCACCTTGGCTATCTATTCCGATTTCAGAGCACTCATTTGAGTGTGCCAGAGCGCAGAATAACTAATGAATTTACCAACACTCAATACCAACACCTGCTGAATATGGCTGTTGTAAGTAAACATTGTCAAAAAAGCATAATTAAATTGTTGCCAGCAGCACAGTTAGTCACCAATGCTCTGGATAACATGAAAACAGCCTAACCAGCTCTCCTAGGACGAGTAAAATGGTCAGAGTTAAGTGCTCTTTGTGTCTGGAAGTAGCTAGCAAGCTAGCCAACATTAGCCAATTAGCTTTGGGTGCTTGACTGTCATTGTGAGGTCAGAACGCTCCAATCCACCCTACTCCTCGGCCAGAGGGTCAGAATTTACGAACACCCAGAGCGCACTCTGAGCACCCTCTGGCACTCCAGATTGAATTTATGAACACACCCTGTTCCGTTTTTCAGAATAAACATTTTGTTGTCTGTTCTTTTTAGAAATTCCCTCTCAAACCAATCCTAAGTGCTTTTGGTCAAACATTTTGTAAGACAGCCTATGAGTCTCAGTATCAGCGGCCTGCGACAGACCTAGTAATCTTAGTTTGGGTCAGTGTTTACCCTGGGACCCTAACTAGGGGGAACAGGTCAACAGGTATTTAACCCCCCCCCCCCCCCCCCCAATACACCTGTTCAGATTAGATATTTGTCACTGATAGGCCTATAGTTAATACTGTGTTGTTACTGATCAAGTCTATTTCTGAGGGCAACCATTTTGTGACCATACTGTTTTTGAAGAAATGTTTGGGGTGTGGTTGATTTAACTAATTAGGTCGGCCTATGTGTTAACTCTGGTTCTCAGTGTTTGTTTTTTCAAGTTTGACATACAGCATGTCTACATATTGGCTTTAGATTTGGTGCTAAATCTATCCCACTTCCTTCCTCTCTCCCCACATGAAAAAATACTACAGTTTACTAGAATACTGCATTACAGACTATAGAATTATGTAGTGTACTGTAGAATACTATACTACACACTGTAGTATCCCTTGATTGTGAAGTACTTACTATAGTATATTGTAGTATACTATAGAATACAATAGTAAATACTACAGTAGTTTCTGGAGAAAAAAAAACACTGTAGTAAATACCACAGTATTTAATTAGCATATATGCTGCTCATTCCTCTCGCCCCATATCTCAATTTATGCCACCCATAGTGAGAAACTTACATGTCAAGTATGGACCATATTGTGTTGCCTACAGATTTTAGAAAATGTGCTCTTTTAGTATTTCTCCAGTAGATTTCCTCGAGGAGAAGGTCTACACGTTTATGTCAAAGATAACGAGATAAAAACACTATAGCAAATACTACAGTAATGTCTGCAAAAACACTACAGTACATACGACAGTATTCTACAGTCCACAAAAACACTACAGTATACTACAATTAATTACCATAGTGCATATACAACAGTTTTCTTTTACTACAGTATTAATACTATAGTTAACTGTAAATACTACAGTGAACACTACAGTAATATAAATATAGTAATACTGTAGTATTTTTTTCATGTGTTTCCTTTCTCCTGTGAAAGCAAGCCAATGCAACCTGACACGTATAGCTGAGCTCTCTCACCCTAATTGTATTACCTCTCATGTTTACAGTTACAGTAGGAATTAGGCCTGCGCTGCAGGCTGCCAATTGTGGACTTACAGTATAGGTACAAAACTGTTAATGTCATTTTATCACAGCAAGCATCTCAGAGTAGGAGTGCTGATCTAGGATCAGTTCCCCCTGTCTTATATTTTATTAATTATTATAAAAAATTATACCATGGCATTGTTGAATAGTCATTTCTGATTGGCTTGAAGGACATTCTAGAGCGTGCATTATTTCCCTACAACGCACTGTATATCAGCACGGTACAATTCAATGGCTATAGTTCATCCTTACATGGTCTATTGAGCTGCTTTTGAAAGCAAACGTCGAATTGAAAACATTATTGGTGTTGTTGAATTCAATTTTCATAATAGCAAGCTAGGACTGATGGCCTGGTTAGCTAATAGTCAAGTCTGTTTATTTGGTTACCAAGGCAACTACTGTAGCTATCTAGTAAACTTGCTATCTACTTTAATGGATGTTGAACACATTTCTAGCGGCAAATGAACACATTTCTAGCATGGTGAAACAGGGGACAATCAACTCCTGGCTCTATGAGTTCTCTGGATATAATGCCACTCCGTGGAAGGTTAGTACCACTCCGCTAGTCCTTCGTGGAACAACAACTTCCACTTCAGTTCATTATTTTCCAGGGAACTCATAGCGCCTCATTGATTATCGCTCACGTATAATAACGCTAAAACAGATCTTAGATTTGCACTCCTATTCTGAGAGGCTTTTATGAGTACAAGGCCTGGATTTATGGGCATGAGCCTGATGCGTGAGTTGTTCAAAATAGAAGCACAGAAACTGCTTCTCTGGTTTATGATTCGGGAACTACTCTTGCAGTCAAGGTACATCTCTGGCATAGATCAAAAGCTTGGTGTATTTTTTTGAAACTATGGTCGGGACGACAACTTTGCAGATTTAATGACACGTTCAGAGGTCTTTTCTTTTGGGTAATGAGGTTAATATATGGATGTACAGGCGCCAGTGACAGCCCTCACCCAATGACCCTGGATAAAGAGAGTGTGTGTGTGTGTGTGTGTGTGTCAGAGATGGAACGGTTGTCACACACCTAGGACCTAAGCCGTTCTGTAGTGTTTTTGATGGATGCCTCTCATGCACCAATGACAAACAGCAACGCAGGGCAGGCCGGCATATTATAGCCTGGTTTACTGAGTTAATAGACACACGCTCCTTAGTCTACTTGGAATACGACTTAGGTAGCCAATTCAATGTACTGTACACACTATTTTCCAGGTTAAAATAGTTCCATTTCACTGTGACTGACCAGGCTTTAGAGAGATGTTTTAATAATTTTGTCTCAAGATTTGCAATGAACAGGGACAGTTGATGAACTACTGTTCTTATACGACAAAACATTTGCGGTACTTACTATATGACTGCTGTTTTTACAACCGTCTGAGGTAAAGCAGTGTACTGTTAAATTTTAGACACGTTAATTTCACTGTATCTCCCTATGTAATGGTTAAACATTTACTCTGTCTGATTTTAAAGTTTAATACGTCTATTTTGAGAGTCTGATACCTCTGCATTAAACATTACAGTAAATGCTACTTTGAGGGACCAAATGACTCATTCATTGTGATAAGCCATTATACACTATTTCCTCAGCTTGCTTTCCACACGCCGTCCATCATTCTCCTTAGTTCCTGATCTGTTCTGAAGGCTCCTCTTATCTCTTTTACTTCATCGTATGTTTAATCAGTGCTTGGGTTGTGTAGCTGGAGAGTCAGTGCCAGGGTATATTCAGTGGGGGCGCACAACGGAAAACGTTTTAAAACAGTCTGCAACAGAAAACGAAAATGAGCGTTGTCTTAGTTCAGGTAGTCGTCCCTCTCTGTTTCGGTCTGCTTTCTTCAGTTTGGTGCCTAATGAATATGGCCCTGCGGCTGTCTCCTTGGGTCTGGCTGGAATTTGAAGGCTGTATGTGGGTGTGGAAAGTGTCTCTGACGGGTTAGCTTTACACTCCCTCCAGTCTGCTCAGCTCCTCAATTGGAACCACATGTCGTCTTGCACAAAACACGACACAGATCAGGGGAGGCCGGGAGGGGACTGGCTGGCAGCTAATCAGTTCCAGCATTGCTGTAATAGTACTGAAGTTACTAGAGGGAGAGTAGATAGAATGTAAAGAGTGTGTACCAAATATTTGCCCATAGCAATCTAACCACTTGGGGAATCAAAAGTAGCTTTGAAGGATCTATCTTTCACAGTAAATAATTTTGTTTTTAACCCAGAGATGATGGTTTAACGAAAATCACCCAGATTATCGTGTAAGGCTAGCTGACACGGAGTGGGCATCTTGTCATGTTTACCAGATTGGGTGGTGGCCCGTAACTCTACATATCAGAGCAGCACCATCCAATGATGTGAAGACAGTAGACACAGACAAAAAATTAAGTTCTCTCTCATTAATCTTCATCTTCCTCCAATCAATAGTAGCCAGCAGCCCCACCATCCGCCTGCTTCCCACTGCTGGCTTTATTGACTCTTAAATTAATCTGCCCTGCAGAGGTGGGCATGGTTGATCCTTGGATGGGAGATGGTGCTGGATGTGTTGTCAGAATGCCAGTAGGGGGCACTCTTCCCAATGGTCTAAGGAGACCCCAATAGCAGCGGTGAATTGAAATGGCGGCTGAACTTACAACAAATGCCTCGTTGTACATTCCCACCTACTCTTTTCTCTATAGTCATTAGCACAGTATACATAATCCCAATTTATTGGTGAATTGAACCTTGGCGCACGCCATAGTTTAAAAACTCTGTGGATAGTGCTAAAAACAATGACGTCACATCTATATGCACGTTCACCATTGAGTTACAGTAACTCTGGGTCATTGAAACCCATTTTGTAATGTGGGGAATCACGCCACACCACCACTGTGTCAAGGCAAGAGCCTATCAGTAAAGAATAATGAATCACCTCTCCATAAAATACTCATTGTGATATAGATGAAAGGACCGGGGCATTATAATCCCAATTTCTTCAGTGAGACTTACAGTGCCTTCAGAAAGTATTCATGCACCTTCCACATGTTTGTTGTGTTACAGCCTGAATTCAAAATGTATTCATTAAATTGTGTTTCTTTCTCACCGATCTGCACACAATTCCCCATAATGACTTCATGAAAACATGTATTTAAAAATGTTAGTTCTGTATTTAATTTTCAATAAATGTGCTATCTCACACAGTGCATTCAGAAAGTATTCAGACCCCTTAACTTTTTCCACATTTTGTTATGTTACAGCCTTATTCTAAAATTGATTAAATCGGCCGTCCGTCCGCCCCCCCCCCCCCCCCCCCATCAATCTACACATAATACCCCATAATGACAAAGCAAAAACACATTTTAATTTTTTTTTGCAAATTTATTAGAAAAAAAAAAGAAATATCAAGTATTCAGACCTTTACTCAGTAATTTGTTGAAGAACTTTTGGCAGCGATTACAGCCTCAAGTCTTCTTTGGTATGACGCTATATGCGTGGCACACCTGTATTTGGGGAGTTTCTCCCATTCTTCTCTGCAGATCCACTCAAGCTTTGTCATGTTGGATGGGGAGCGTCGCTGCACAGTTATTTTCAGGTCTCTCCAGAGATGTTTGATCGGGTTCAAGTCCAGAATCAAGGACATTAAGAAACTTGTCATGAAGCCAATCCTGCATTGTCTTGGCTGTGTGCTTAGGGTCGTTGTCCTGGTGGAAGGTGAACCTTCGCCCCAGTCTGAGGTCCTGAGCGCTCTGGAGCAGATTATCATCAAGGATCTTTCTGTACTTTGCTCCGTTCATCTTTCCCTCAACCCTGACTAGTCTCCCAGTCCCTGCCTCTGAAAAACCTCCCCACAGCATGATGCTGCCACCTTGCTTCACCGTAGGGATGGTTCCAGGTTTCCTCCAGACGTGACGCTTGACATTCAGGCCAAAGAGTTCAATCTTGGTTTCATCAGACCAGAGAATCTTGTTTCTCATGGTCTAAGAGTCTTTAGGTGCCTTTTGGCAAACTTCAAGCGGGCTGTCATGTGCCTAGTGGCTTCCGTCTGGCCACTCTACCATAAAGGCCTGATTGGTGGAATGCTGCAGAGATGGTTGTCCATCTGAAAGGTTCTCCCAACCTCACAGAAGTGTTCTCAGAGTGACCATCGTGTTCTTGGTCACCTCCCTGACCAAGATCCTGCCCCCCCGATTGCTCAGTTTGGCCAGGCGGCCAGTTCTATTAAGTCTTGGTGGTTCCAAACTTGTTCCATTTAAGAATGATAAAGGCCATTGTGTGACCTTCAATGCTGCAGACATTTTTTGGTACCCTTCCCCACAACTATGCCTCGATACAATTCTGGCTCGGCGCTCTAAGCACAATTCCTTTGACCTCATGGCTTGGTTTTTGCTCTGACATACACTGTCAACTGTGGGACATTATATAGACAGGTGTGTGCCTTTCCAAATCATGTCCAAACAATTTAATTTACCACAGATGGACTCCAATCCTGTTGTAGAAACATTTCAAGGATGATCAATGGAAACAGGATGCACCTGAACTCAATTTCGAGTCTTATAGCGAAGGGTCTGAATATTTATGTAAATAAGGTATTTCTGTTATTTATTTTTAATAAATTATCAAACATTTCTAAAAACCTGTTTTCGCTTTGTCATTATGGGGTATTGTGTGTAGATTGATGAGGACATTTTTTTTATTTCATCCATTTTAGAATAAGGCTGTAATGTAACAAAATGTGGAAAATGTCAAGGGGTCTAAATACTTTCACCGTACATGCACCGTACATCCCTGAGTCATGACTTTATATAAGCACCTTTGGCAGTGATTATGACTATGAGTCTTAGAGCTTTCCACACCTGGATTATGCAACATTTGCCCATTTTTTAAAAATGTTTTATTCTTCAAACTCTGTCAAATTAGTTGTTGATCATAGCTAGACAGTCATTTTCAAGTCTTGCCATTAGATGTCAAAATAGCCACTCAGGAACATTCACTGGCTTCTTGGTATAAACTATAGTGTAGATTTGGCCTTGTGTTTTAGGTTTTTGCATCCAAACATAACACTTTGTATTCAGGACAACAACAAAAAATGACTTTGCCACATTTTCTGCAGTACTACTTTAGTCCCTTATTGGAAACAAGATGTTTTTTTTGGAATATGTTTAATCTCCACAGGCTTCCTTCTTATCACTCTGTCATTTATGTTGGTATTGTAGAGTAACTACAATGTTGTTGATCTATCCTCAGTTTTCTCCTATCACAGCCATTAAACTCTGTTTTAAAGTCACCATTGGCCTCATGGTGAAATCCCTGAGCTGTTTCCTTCCTCTCCGGGAACTGAGTTAGGGAGGACGCCTGTATCTTTGTAGTGACTGGGTGTATTGATACACCACCTGAAGTATAATAAATAACTTCACCATGCTCAAAGGGGATATTCAATGTCTTTTTTTATTTATACCCATCTACCAATAGGTGTCCTTCTTTGCAAGGCATTGGAAAACCTGCCTGGTCTTTGTGGTTGAATCTGTGTTTGAAATTCACAGTTCGACTGAGGGACCTTACAGATAATCATGTTAAACATTATTTTTGCACACAGAGTCCATGCAACTTATGTGACTTTTTTACTCCTGAATTTATTTAGGTTTGCGCTAACAAACCCAGCTTTTCATTTATTATTAATTTGCCCCAAAAATAATCATTATAGGGTATTGTGTGTAGGACAGTGACCAAAAAAAATCTACATCAAAATCAATTTTAAATTCAGGCTGTAACACAACAAAATGTGGAAAAAGTCAAGGGGTGTGAATACTTTCTGAAGGCACTGTATAGCTCATCCCTTATTTGACAGACGTGAAATGCTGGATATGAATTTGATCACCCTGTTGCATTTGTTGGGTATTTAAGGTTTAAAAACGACTTCTGAAGTTTTATCATTTGAACTTTGACATTTCAGACTTCTTTCACGAAAAAAGACTGTATATCAACCCCTACAAAATGTTCATTAATTATAATGGTTGCTGCAGGATTATTTTACTGTTTTAGCAAAAACCCTGCCTTTTCGATGCAGAGGAGGGACTATAGGAGGCCCTATAGCCACCCTACACTTCATCATCAGCGGCTTAGTGCGGTCGCTCAGTTAGTTCTTCATTAATGGACCTGCCACTTTAAACTGATGCATGGGGTGCCAGCCAAAGGTCTCTTGAAGTGAGGCCAGCTATGCAGCTATACTGCTACACACACACACACACACATACACACATACACACACACACACACATACACATACACATACACACACACACACACACCACACACACCACACACACACACACACACACACACACACACACACACACCACAGCAGACCTCAACAGACTGACAGCTATTGTAGTCCTGGATGTTGTATAGTCTGATCACACCACAGTCAGTAAAGGTCGTAGCCAAAGTAGTTGTTCAAATCTACCTCTGCCCATAACCTACATTAGCGGAAACATTTTCCCTCTGACGATTGGAGGCAGTAAACAGATGAAACCCTTTATTGTGGATCAATAAAGCACAACATACATCACATACAGTACCAGTGAAAAGTTTGGACACACCCACTCAATCAAAGGGTTTTTCTTTATTTATTACGATTTTCAACATTGTAGAATGATAGACATCAATACTATGAAGTAACACATATGGAATCATGTAGTAACCAAAAAAAAAGTGTTAAACATATAAAAATATATTTTAAATTTGAAATTCTTCAAAGTAGCCACCCTTTGCCTTGATGACAGTTTTGCACACTCTTGGCATTCTCTCAACCAGCTTCGTGAGGAATGCTTTTTCCAACGGTCTTGAAGGAGTTCCCACGTATGCTGAGCACTTGTTGGCTGCTTTTCCTTCACTTGGCGGTCCAACTCATCCCAAACCATCTCAAATGGTTTGAGGTCGGGTGATTGTGGAGGCCAGGTCATCTGATGCAGCACTCCAGCACTCTCCTTGGTCAAATAGCCCTTACACAGCCTGGTGGTGTGTTTGGGGTCTTTGTCCTGTTGAAAAACAAATGATAGACCCACTAAGCGCAAACCAGATGGGATGGTGTATCACTGCAGAATGCTGTGGTAGCCACACTGGTTAAGTGGGCCTTGAATTCTAAATAAATCACAGACAGTGTCATCAGCAAACCACCCCCACACCATCACACCTCCTCCTCCATGCTTCATGGTGGGAACCACACATGGGAGATGATCCGTTCACCTACTCTGCGTCTCACAAAGACACGGTGGTTGGAACCAAAAATCTCACATTTGGACTCCAAATGGACAGATTTCCACCGGTCTAATGTCCATTGCTCTTATTTCTTGACCCAAGCAAGTCTCTTCTTATTATTGATGTCCTTTAGTAGTGGTTTCTTTGCAGAAATTCGACCATGAAGGCCTGATTCAGTCTCCTCTGAAAAGTTGAAGTTGATGTGTCTGTTACTTGAACTCTGAAGCATTTATTTGGGCTGCAATGTCTGAGGCAATTTCTAACTCTAATGAACTTATCCTCCGCAGCAGAGGTAACTCTGGTCTTCCTTTCCTTTGGCGGTCCTCATGAGAGCCAGTTTCATCATAGCGCTTGATGGTTTTTGCGACTGCACTTGAAGAAACGTTCAAAGTTCTTGACATTTTCTGGATTGACTGACCTTCATGTCTAATTAAAGTAATAATGGACTGTTGTTTCTCTTTGCGCTGTTCTTTCCATAATATGGACTTGGTCTTTTACCAAAATAGGGCTATCTTCTGTATACCACACTACCTTGTTACAACACAACTGATTGGCTCAAATGCATTAAGAAGGAAAGAAATTCCACAAATTAACTTTTAACAAGCCACACCTGTTAATTGAAATGATTTCCAGGTGACTACCTCATGAAGCTGGTTGAGAGAATGCCAAGAGTGTGCAAAGCTGTCATCAAGGCAAAGGGTGGTGGGTCTTTGAAGAATCTCAAATATAAAATATGTTTTGATTTGTTTAACACTTTTTTGGTTACTACATGATTCCATATGTGTTATTTCACAGTTTTGATGTCGTCACTATTATTATACAATGTAGAAAATAGTAAAAATAAAGAAAAACCCTTGAATTGAGTAGGTGTGTCCAAACTTTTGACTGGTACTGTACTTTATTAACATCTACATCGTACATATTTAAATAATGTTGTTTTTATATTCTTTGGTCTCACCATGTTTGTGATAATGCTCAAATCTGGATTCAATAAAAATGTCTGCAAAATGGCAGGTTTTGTGCCTGATGGTGGCCTAACAAACTCAAACAAATGGTCAGTCCTGTCACGGTCTGAAGTCTGTGGGTTTATGGCAATGTTACATTATTTGGAGGAAAGTAGCGGAGGTGTATGTTGAAAGTGTGTGTGTGTGTGTGTGTGTTTAACTATACTTGTGGGGACCGGGAAGTCCCCACGGGAATATTTTAAATCAAACAACATTTTTACAAACTGGGGACATTTTGTTAGTCCCCACAAGGTCAAATGCTATTTCTAGGTGGTTTCCGGTCAAGGTTTGAGCCAATCAGTGTTAGGGTTAGAATTTGGTTTAGCGTTAGGAGCGAGGGTTCGTTTTCGGGTTGGGAGCTAGTATTTGACCAGGGTTAGGAGCTAGTTTTCGACCAGGGTTAGAAGCTAGGGTTAGTTTGGGGTTACGGTTAGGTTTTGGGGTTAAGGTAAGGGTTAGGTTTAGGGATAGGGGTTAGGGAAAATAGGATTCTGAATGGGACTGAATTATGTGTCCCCACAAGGTTAATTATACGTGTGTGTGTGTGTGTGTGTGTGTGTGTGTGTGTGTGTGTGTGTGTGTGTATGTGTGCGTGCATGCGTGTAGAGTTTTGACTTCTGCTGTCATTTCAACATGCAGGAACACAAATACATGTGGCCATAACTATCCATCGGGTTGCTAGCATACAAGATTGAGTTTGAATGTGTGTGTGAATGCATTAGCTCAGTCAATACATAGTAGGGATCTGACCCTGACACTGTGGTGGTCATGTAGGCCTGGATAGAAGACTCCCAGGGTCCTTAGCCTTCATCCGCATGGCCAACAGACTGGATGACTTATACTCTGTCTCGGGCCCCGGCTCAAAGGAGTGGCCCCCGAGGGCCCCAGGGAAGCTGTGGAGGGAGTAGAGGCCGTTGATGCCAGGGTGGTGTTGGGGGTGATGGTGAGGGTGGTGTGGGTGGCTGGAGGACGGGGGCATGCCCATGAAGCCCACAGAGGGGAGGTTGCTGTGGGGATGGGGGTAAGGGCTCATACAGGAGGAAGACATGGTGTCAGGGCCCAGGACACAGCCCCCGCCGGACCCCCCTCCTGCACCTGGCCACAGGTTGCTCTGCATCTACAAAGGAAGAGAGCAGTCTGATTAGAGACCAATGACAACGCTCCACTGACAGGCTGCATAAAGGTAATTCCCATCATGCTATTTGAAATTTAAATGCCAATGCTTGGTAATTCAATGTATGGGGTCTATATCATTATTGATTGGTTTGATTGGTTGATTGATTGGTTTAAAGGATTCTAATTAGTCTGTGATGATAATGATAGAAGGGTTATAGCTAGTGACCACTATGATCTATGTGTCAGTGTGTATGCTATCTAGTACCTATTGGAGGGAGGCAGGAGGGAGATATCGTATGTAGTGACCAAAGATCTATGTGTCAGGGTGTACCTGGTACGTAGAGACAGGGGCGCAACTTTCACTGGGGGGGAAATTGCAATTTTTTTGTCCCGCCCAGCTTTGTCATTGGAATGTGATACAAAAAGAGGCGACGGTGTGCTTTAGGACCATGCGGACGCCTCCGAGCGATCGGGTTGGTTGTTTGGAGTGTTTATCCGACTGGATATAAAAATATATATATATATTAATTAGAATTATGTTCCCACGGCACTTCTAAAAACCAAAGTTGCACCACTGTGCGTAGATATATCGTATGTCGTGACCAAAGATCTATGTGTCAGTGTGTACGTTATCTAGTACCTATTGGAGGGAGGCAGGAGGGAGATATCGTATGTAGTGACCAAAGATCTATGTGTCAGTGTGTATGTTATCTAGTACCTATTGGAGGGAGGCAGGAGGGAGATATCGTATGTCGTGACCAAAGATCTATGTGTCAGTGTGTATGTTATCTAGTACCTATTGGAGGGAGGCAGGAGGGAGATATCGTATGTCGTGACCAAAGATCTATGTGTCAGTGTGTACGTTATCTAGTACCTATTGGAGGGAGGCAGGAGGGAGATATCGTATGTCGTGACCAAAGATCTATGTGTCAGTGTGTATGCTATCTAGTACCTATTGGAGGGAGGCAGGAGGGAGATATCGTATGTAGTGACCAAAGATCTATGTGTCAGTGTGTATGTTATCTAGTACCTATTGGAGGGAGGCAGGAGGGAGATATCGTATGTCGTGACCAAAGATCTATGTGTCAGTGTGTATGTTATCTAGTACCTATTCGAGGGAGGCAGGAGGGAGATATCGTATGTCGTGACCAAAGATCTATGTGTCAGTGTGTATGTTATCTAGTACCTATTCGAGGGAGGCAGGAGGGAGATATCGTATGTCGTGACCAAAGATCTATGTGTCAGTGTGTATGTTATCTAGTACCTATTCGAGGGAGGCAGGAGGGAGATATCGTATGTCGTGACCAAAGATCTATGTGTCAGTGTGTATGTTATCTAGTACCTATTCGAGGGAGGCAGGAGGGAGATATCGTATGTCGTGACCAAAGATCTATGTGTCAGTGTGTATGTTATCTAGTACCTATTCGAGGGAGGCAGGAGGGAGATATCGTATGTCGTGACCAAAGATCTATGTGTCAGTGTGTATGCTATCTAGTACCTATTCGAGGGAGGCAGGAGGGAGATATCGTATGTCGTGACCAAAGATCTATGTGTCAGTGTGTATGCTATCTAGTACCTATTGGAGGGAGGCAGGAGGGAGATATCGTATGTCGTGACCAAAGATCTTTGTGTCAGTGTGTATGTTATCTAGTACCTATCGGAGGGAGGCAGGAGGGAGATATCGTATGTCGTGACCAAAGATCTATGTGTCAGTGTGTATGTTATCTAGTACCTATTGGAGGGAGGCAGGAGGGAGATATCGTATGGCGTGACCAAAGATCTATGTGTCAGGGTGTACCTGGTACGTAGAGATATCATACGTAGCAGCAAAGTGGTTTCGCACCTCCTGGATCTTCCCATAGCGTTCTCTCTTCCTCCACTTGGCCCGGCGGTTCTGGAACCACACCTGACGAATCAAGAGAGAGACTAAGGGAGAGATTGGAGAGATGATTTTTCTCTACCATTATATAGGATCCCTGCCTTGCCACGTTCCTACCTGCCTGAAAGAATTTGGCTTCAATTTGTTACAATAGAACATAGAAATAGGCCTGGGATACTGATTCATCTGGGGGGGGTGACAAATATCTAATACTATTGCAAACTCTGTTAGCTACTGTAGCAGCATGGGTAGAGGGGACTTTGTATTTTCTGTGTAGAGTGGCATTCTTCTACCTGTACACGGGCCTCTGTGAGTTCGGTCCTGAGGGCCAGCTGTTCCCGGGCGTAAACGTCAGGGTAGTGAGTCTTCTGAAACACTTTCTCCAGCTCCTCCAACTGGAAGGTACTGAACGTGGTGCGGTTACGACGTTTCTTGTTCTTGCCCGATAGGTCGATGGAGTCTGCTATGGAGTCCCCTGGTTGGAGACCGTTGGTTGGCTCCTTCAGCTTGATGCAGCAGTCTGAGCCAATCACGGGATAGCCCATGGGCTTGGGACCCGCCTTCTCTCTGGCTGAGGGAGGAGCATACAGGGAGGGAAAGAGAGAATGGTGGTTAAATGTTCAAAACAAAGTGTGTGTGTGTGTGTGTGTGTGTGTGTGTGTGTGTGTGTGTGTGTGTGTGTGTGTGTGTGTGTGTGTGTGTGTGTGTGTGTGTGTGTGTGTGTGTGTGTGTGTGTGTGTGTGTGTGTGTGTGTGTGTGTGAGTGCGTGCGTGCGTGCGTGTGTGTGTGCGCGCGCACAAAGTACATTTCTGTGTTTAAGCAAGGCTCAGATGTCTACCCGTGGAAATATTGTCACACAGAGATGCTCAGATTACACCGCTAACCTAAGGCTGACTAGGGGTGGTTCATTAATGTCCACTGGCAGAAAACGCAATATTCTACATAATAATAAACTGAATTCATTAACGTCCACTGTAAGAGGCAGCAACGTAACATTCTCGAAAATAATAAACAGGATGCAGCCACGCAGGCTTGTCTTTTCTCCGGTAGACACGACTAAGATCTGAACGAGAAACCTTCCCATGTTGTCTCAGGGGTCTCCCAGCTCCTCCTCCCCCAATACGAGGTACGAAGGCCTGATGAGAAACGTTGACATGAGAGGTAACTGTAGTATTATGGTAAAACACTAAAGTGATCTGCTTGTGGTATCGTTTTACTACATGAACAAATGAGATAGTGTTGGAAATCAACTTTAGTTAGAAATAAATGATGGTTTAGTCAGATTTGTCCAGACACAACATTCCAGCCTACTGCAACACGGTTTGTTTTGATTCGCTGTCAACACCCTTCCTTAAATGAAGGTCTTGAATCACTGAGCAGAAAACAAACTCTGATGTGTGAGTCCCAAATGTATTAAACCATTTAGGAAGTTAGAAATTCGACCCCCATTTGACCCATATTTGATAGAAAGTACGATTGCGTGTATAAAATAACAAACCAATGAAATGGCAATCTACACGGAGTCTACAAAACATCATCAACAGCTGCTCTTTCCATGACATAGACTGACCAGGTGAATCCAGGTGAAAGATATGATCCCTTATTGACTTGTTGAATCCACTCCAGTGTAGATGAAGAGAAGAGACAGGTTAAAGAAGGATTTTTAAGCCTTGAGACAAATGAGACATGGATTGTGTATGTGTGCCATTCAGAAGGTGAATGGGCGCGACAAAAGTTTTAAGTTCCTTTGAACGGGCTGTGCTAGAAGGTGCCAAGCGCACCGGTTTGTGTCTAGAATTGCAACGCTGCTGGGTTTTTCACGCTCAACAGTTTCCCATTTGTGTCAAGAATGGTCCACCACCCAAAGGACATCCAACCAACATCACACTGTGGGAAGCAATGGAGTCAACCTCAATGGAGTCAACATGGACCAGCATCTCTGTGGAACGCTTTCGACACCTTATGGATTCTATGATGAGTGGATGACTGGACTGTACCATCATGTTTTACTCTGGGCGTGTTTGGATGACTGGACTGTACCATAATGTTTTACTCTGGGCGTGTTTGGATGACTGGACTGTACCATAATGTTTTACTCTGAGTGTGTTTGGATGACTGGACTGTACCATAATATTTTACTCTGGGCGTGTTTGGATGACTGGACTGTACCATAATGTTTTACTCTGGGTGTGTTTGGATGACTGGACTGTACCATAATATTTTACTCTGGGCGTGTTTGGATGACTGGACTGTACCATAATGTTTTACTCTGGGCGTGTTTGGATGACTGGACTGTACCATAATGTTTTACTCCAGGTGTGTTTGGATGACTGGACTGTACCATAATGTTTTACTCCAGGTGTGTTTGGATGACTGGACTGTACCATAATGTTTTACTCTGGGTTTGTTTGGATGACTGGACTGTACCATAATGTTTTACTCTGGGTGTGTTTGGATGACTGGACTGTACCATAATGTTTTACTCTGGGCGTGTTTGAATGACTGGACTGTAGATAGATGTATGGATGTTATTGTTCATGTTAATTGTCCCTCACAATGAAAACAGGGAGGGGACTGTGGATCTGTCTCCGTCCGATAGTACGTTGCTACATTACAGTAATAGTTATTAAGTTAAATTTGTTAGTCACACGCGCGGGGGGGGGGAGCATCATTCGTAGGGACGACATGTTTACTGTTGCCTTGTTACAGTATGTCTAACTCTGTGGTCCCAGAAGAGAATCACTTTCCTTCAGTATCTGCACTCTCCCTATGTCCTAAAGTAATATACATGTCCTAAAGCCTCACACTGGGACCATTTGAGAGCAGTCATTTAACATCAACCTAATTCAATTTCTGTCCCAAAACAGAGGGCTTTTCTTTCACCGTAACACAACATTCCTGTCCTGCGTCTACAAAATGGAAACCCTTTACCCAATGTAGTGCATTACTGTTGACCGGGACCCTTAGGACTCTGGTCAAATGTAGTGCACTATATAGGGAATAGGGACCCTTAGGACTCTGGTCAAATGTAGTGCACTATATAGGGGATAGGGACCCTTAGGACTCTGGTCAAATGTAGTGCACTATATAGGGGATAGGGACCCTTAGGACTCTGGTCAAATGTAGTGCACTATATAGGGAAAAGGATGCCATTTTGGATGTAACCCCCTGATGTCTATTTAGATCCAACCACACATTATAATTCATCATGCCAAGAGATTGGAAAGAGGTTATTAAGATTTTACAATCTAAGAATAAGTATTTAAAAACACGTCAGACATTCTGTAGTGTAGCTTTTACTAGTGGTGTAAAGTATTTAAGTAAAAATTATTGAAAGTACTACTTAAGTAGTTTTTTGGGGGTATCTGTACTTTACTTTACTATTTATATTTTTTGACAACTATTTATTTTACTTCCTTACATTCCTAAAAAAAAAAGTATGTACTTTTTTTTACTCCATACATTTTCCCTGACACGTTAAAGTACTCCTTAAATGTTTAATGCTTAGCAGGACAGGAAAATTGTCCAATTCACGCACTAATCAAGAAAACATCCCTGGTCATCTACTGCCTCTTATCGAGTGGACTCACGAAAACACAAATCCTTTGTTTATAAATTTGTTGTCTGAGTGTTGGAGCATGCCCCTGGCTAGCCATACATTAAAAAAAAAAAATAAGTGTGGCGTCTGGTTTGCTTAATATAAGGAATTTGAAATTATTTTTTACTTTTGATACTTAAGTACATTTTGGCAATTTCATTTACATTTTGATACTCAAGTATATTTAAAACCAAATACTGTTAGACTTTTAATTCAAGTAGTATTTTACTGGGTGACTTTCACTTTTACTTGATTCATTTTCTATGAAGGAATCTTTACTTTTACTCAAGTATAACAATTATTTTTTTTTTTTCCACCGCTGGCTTTTACCAAGAGCCCACATCCTCTCTCCCTATGGTCCAGTGTAATTGGAGATGCACAGTATGTGAAATGCATTACAAAACTGTGCAGTCGAGATAAAGTCCAAATGGACCAATGTGAGTATATACTGACGTCACGTGGAAATTTCAGCTGTTATCTCCCTGGCCTCTTGTTCTGTAAATGAAAAATGTAAAATTTCGGGAGCATTGGATTGGGTTGGACAGTATTTTATAATGGACTTCTTATGCAGATTAGATAATGAGATTGAAGTCTTGAAGCGTTAGTAACAAGTTTTGCATTTTTGTAATTGTACTTTTACAAATGTCAAATGCTTTCTTTTGAATCATTTTGCATTTGTAAATTATAATTTTTTGACTGTGAAGGGTCAAGAAGTGTCAACATGCATGAGATCTCAGGTTATGAATACCTGATCAATTGATCATCCCCCTATCTCAATATATCTATTTATTTCTATTACATTTTTAGGCTATGTGGTATACCATCCCACTGCTCTACCATCCTTAAACCCTAACCCTCCCCCCACCCAAGCACCGATAGACAAAACAGGAAGACTAGTCTGCCTTTGAAGGTGTGTGAGTCTGACTGTGCCCCAGAATGTTGGACAGCAAGCAACTGTCATGTGGACCACATCTCCACTCAAATCTGACCCAGAAAACCAACACTCAGGTTAAACTGCTTTAGAGTTCACACACTGACAACAAATGGATTTCTCTTGTCCCAAAAAAAGTATTCTAATCATACCAATATTTGGGGGTCTCAGGAACCGCAGTATTATATAGTCAACAACCCTTATTTTGAACATTTTAATAAACTCTTTCATTTAGGTGTTTTTAATTTGTAAAAACTTTGTGTGCATGTGCGTGCGTGCGTGCTCGGCGTGCATACGCACTAGTGTGTGCGTTCCTGTGTGTGTATGCACGCCTGCCTATGTGGTCAAGTGAGTGTGCGTGGGTGGGTTGTGTTTGCTAATATCTGAAGAATCTAAGAAAATAAATAATTCAAGACCAGTCAAAGCCTGTGGAAATAGAATATCATCCAGTCAATTTGACATCAGACCTGTTATCTAGATTTCAGATAAAGATAAACTGTCGAGATGGAGGTTCTCTGCTCCATCATATGGCTGTCTTTGGCAACAACATGAATCAGACTGATATGAATGTTATTCTGAACACATACATCACTAAGTCCTTATCAGGACTCACATGCCTTCATTGGCAACTTTAGAGGATGGATTTCACAACTTCAATAAATAATACTGAAGAACCATGTCATATCCTAAGACTTGAGTTCATGGGATATTATACAAGTTTAATCGAGTGTTTCAAACTTGGACTGCTGTATTGTTGCATGCTTCAAGCCAAATATATATATTTTTTTGTTGATCAAATCTCACATTACATTATCAAAACATCTGAGTTGGCCAAAGTTTTATCTAATTTGCATTTTCAGTTTTTATATCTTTAAGTTAATCTAGTTCTAATTTTGAATTCAATGGTATTAATGAATTGAATATATTTTACAATTATTTTGAGAATGTTCTAATGTGATGATATTGAAAAAGAAAATGTAATCTGAAAAGTTTGACGTAAACAACAAAATGACACGGAGTCAAATGTTGCATAAAGAACATCTTGAGAATCTAATTTAGATATGTGCAACTTTACTTAGCTATTCAGAAACAAAAACAGAACTTTCAGATAAGAAACATGATCAATTTCAAATAAACTTTAGCTGTATTATTATTATTATTTAAATGTATGAATGTATTTTGTGAAGGCTGCACGGGGTTGACGTGTTTATACCGCACGGGTGGAAGCTTCCTGCACGGACGCCGTAATCACGCACCTAGACGGCTCAGTCACTTTCTGACCTTTGGCCCGCTCGCACTTTACATCAAAACTAATTGTGACTACCAGTGTCAAGTGCAGATAAAACCCGATGACATATTTATCACCAGTGATGTGCGTCCACTTTTACCAAGTGATTTTTACATTGTGATAGCCTACACTTGGTGACAAAACTAAGGTAGCCTAAAGGCTAAAATACATTTTTAGATATAGTTGCACATTAATTTGAGTAGGCCTAGACAATTACGTGGGCTATATCATTTTGTAGTCGTCTAGGCTTATAACATGCCATGGTGTTTCAACATTTTATAGGCAACAATGGGGAAATTATGTGCACCAAAAAAAAAAATTAAGTTCTTAAAAAGAGCTCGTAAGGAACAGAATATAGGCCTAATTCAATATGTCAGCCTAGTATTATCATGTGTGGACTAAGTAAGCCGTAGCAGCATTCAGATCTATACTACAAAGTAATTCCGTTTTGGGGGGGAGATGTCTTTGATCCTGTCCTGCTGTGGAACACTATCAAAATCTATTCAAACAAGCTGAATAGTAATACAATTGTAGGTGAACAATTAAAATCAGACATTTAGAGAAAACGAATTGCGATCATTGGAGACGTTTTTGTCCAAGGCCTTGAAAAACACGCAGGCTGTGCAGCGCCAAAGAAACTCTGAAAATATATTTATCCGAGTCACCACACTATAAAGTCAAACTTGAAACAATTTGAGGTAGCCGGCTACAGAAATGTTGATCTCCATTATCTTTATCACGATGGATTTTGCCAATGTTTGATAAGTCAAACGGTTTCCACAGGTAATAGACTCATGACATTATTCAGTTAGGCCTATATTATTTTGGTAAATAGCCTACGTTATAATAATATTAATAATAATAACGATTATTGTGATAATTATTACTATTTTCGTAGCCTCACACACTGATGGCCGTGATTTCGATTATTTTAATAAAAACTCCACTTACCCTCCGAGTAATTGTCATAAAACGAGCCCTTCCCGCTTACTGATAAAACCTTTTGGTCCTGATTAATATTTTCCATGTATTTGCTGTGTTTGTTGGGCAAGGCGCGAGGATTCGTGGAGGCTGCCCCGTGCGTAAAGTCCGCGGGCGCGCCGTCGTTAAACCGTCCCATGGAGCTTGAGCTGTAGAAGTCACCCTGATCCCGGAGACTCAGACGGTGAGCGAGAGGAAGATGTGTACTTTTCTGTAGTTCATCGCAGGGAAGGAACGAACCTCCAGAACTATTCTGATCCAAACCGGGAGAGCTATTCAGTGTTGTCCGGTTTGGCTGCGAAGAGAAAGATAAACAACTGTCCGCCTCCATCATGAGGTCAGTCCGGGATGCACTTTAACGACTCTACTCTGGTCCCGGTTACAGTGAAAGCAAGGTTTCTGTGCGAGCGCGAGTTTTTTCTTACTCTTTTCTTCGTTTCAAGTGGGTGGGATTTAGGAGATCATGAACAAAAGACCCGTGAAACAGGGAGGACCAAGCGGGACAGTGGGCTGATATGATCCGCCAAGAATTCAATCACGTGTGATTCCTGTCGCTACAATTAACCATTTAAATCCTCTTTCATTTTGTTACAAAAACAAGCAGATGACTAATTCGGGCAGGGATATAGAGAGCATTTTACGCAAGGCACATTAAACAAACATGAAGGCGTTTTGTTATGTTCAGTACCAAATGGCCAAATGCGCCCGAGGAAATGTATTGGTGCCCTCATTTTTTTCACTTTGTTTTACAGATTATATTATTTTAGACCCAACTGGCCGGATTAATGTCAATATAACAGTAATTCTTTGTGATTAAATTCAGGGAATGTGGGGGGATATCTATGGATATCTTGTAATTATATTGCATCATAATCTGTCGGCTACAATTCATGCACAACGTTGAATTTCAAGCTCTTTTTTGAAGTTCTTTCTCAAATGCATTCTACTTGAAATGTTAGAATACGCATCATTTCAGTAGAACACTACCGATACATATTAAAAACATTAGTGGGCCATCTGTTAGGCATTTTTTTCTTAAATGTTGTTGGCTACATTTTGAATATCCACAACGAAACTCAACTAAGGCATTTTGGTTGAAGATGAACATCACCTAAAATCTACTGAATAGACGAGATATCTTAGTTATGCACTAGCTTTTATTTTCCTCCTGTCGATTAGACTTCATAGACCCTTTCAAGCAATAGCAACAGAGTTTGTCATTATACTGCTGGACCGGCTGCCTTGAATAATGCATTTAACACCAAGAAAACGGGTACAGAAATAAAAACATGTTTTTTACCACTGCCATATCCCAACAGCCTTTGGAAAGTCTGGACGGGGAGAACGTTTTGGCCATCTACAACCTCTGCTTGTTGGATCGTCTTGGCGGGAAGACAGTGTGAGATTTATTATCTGTTTACTACGTGTTTTAGTTTGGTAATGGTATTAATGTGTGTGTGTGTGTGTCATATTCGATATGGATATGTCTTGCTTTCTTGTGGCATTTGCTTGTTTCCATTTATTTTCAAAACATCTTATTTTCCAATTCTTGAGACAGTCTTGAGTTAAAAACAAACAACAACTAAATAAAATTGCATGAAATCAAATAGAGCAGAAGGACAAGTTATGCAATTACTCCGTTGCATTTGATAATTTCAACAAAAAAAAAAAAAACGTCGAAACAAACAAGCAGTTGATTATTTCAGAGGTCAGAGGTCAATAGAAACTGACAACTGAAGATATTCAGAATAACCACGTACAATATCGAATGAAATTAACCAGGGACTCGTTTCCCACAGCCTTATGTAGCATTATGATCGTTAGAACCGTATAACTTCAGCACGAAGTTGAAAACAAATACAAAGTTGCCCAAGTATTTGCAAGTGTTACTAACAAATGAAGGATAAAAAATGATTCAACTGAAAACCGAGACGACTGTAATTAAAATAGACATGTAGGCTACATGCGCCTATACAGCCTATTTCAATCATATTGAAATCAATTTCATGTTCAATCAATTGAGTTGTATTTTTTTACTAAGCTACAGTCTGTATTTTTTTTGCCTCAATGTGTTTCATGACGTGTGACAAGATGACAACAATAATGTGTCCAATCTGTGATTTTAGTGCATTAGTATTGGTTAAGCGTAATACGCCGCCTCAATAGCCTATCTGCACCCATAGATGGTAATATCTCTCTAGGAGCTGACCCCTCGTCAGAATTGTGGAATAATTCCAATGTTATTAAGGTAAGATTTGAATAGAGTTAGCGAACTTCTCTCTTCGTGTTTGTTTGTAAAACTTAAACAGTTGACTAGAAATATAACAATGCATCTGGTACGATCATCGCAATGCTTCAGTTAGAGCTCAACTGGGAAACGATAAATTAGAAAACACCTACACATTTTATACATGTCAATGGAACATTATCAGAAATGTAAAATAAAAATAGTTTTTTATTCATTAGGCGTACTGAAGTTAATCCTTTGCAGAGGACACAGTACCAAAAGCCAAATATCGCGAATCGCCAGCCACAAAAGGCTGAACAGGTAGAGGTCGTATAGTAAGTACCAACATAAAAAATAACGACATTTAATAAAAAAATAAAAAAGGAAGTTTCGTTAAATAGTCGTCGGATCAGTAGGCCTAAATAGTCTACTTCATAATAAATAAATAAAAACGTTTTTTTGGGCCTATTTTCGAGGCTAAATATAGTGCAGGTGGGCATCGCCATTACCTTAAACATTAATGAATTGGAGTGTAAAATGACCGGAGTTGTGATTTCACAGAAAATAAATCAGATTGCAAGGGAATTATTATTTTTTTCTCAGGGAATCTAGGCCCACAACCTTTTGAGCTCCATTTGAAATGAACAGAAAAGGGTAACCAATTTAAGACACTGTAAAACTTCAATGCTTCCCAGTTGGCTTTTAAATGAACTTTTCACTACTCAGAAGTATATTTCCAGGTGAATAGAATGAACCTCAAATAACGTCAGCTTCTAGTAAATAGTGCTCGGAACTTGAGGTTTTGACAACAACGTTAAAGTTATCGGAAATACTGAAAACATTACTACTTTACTGTGACTAACATAATGTGACTATAAAAATAGACCTTTAAGCACTCTCATTAAATTCAAACGTTTTATGGCGGGCAGTCCTGGGTCAACCTATTATTTATTTTTCCTCAAATAAATAGCTACAGAATAGGCTAAATAAAGTTGTCGCATGAGCAAACAAGACAGAAATACACACATTCTCTGATTCAAATTTTCACTCTTTAAATATAAAACATACAACGTTTGACTACTCTGCAGAAAGATGTAGCCTGTAAGATTAAAGGAATCTGACTGTTGATATTGACACGGGATCTCCAATCTGCGCCATCTCTAAACACGGTGCACTTACGGAGCTCAGAAATGGCAACGTTGGTTTTGAAGACCTCTCATAATCTTTTGGATACATATGGGAGACCGCATGGAGCCAAACCTGATGGACAAGTGTGTAAACAACCGGGCCATTTGGGTATATAGGGGACATAAGTACCGTTTTCATTTAGTGTGGCGTTCCAAAAGTCTAAACTGTCAACAGAGAAGGGAAGCTATATCACTTCACTGTAACATACAGACATTGCATGACGTGTGCTGTTCGAGGAAATGCCTACCATTGCAGAACTCGTTTTATAGTTTATAGTTTATAGTAGGCTACTGTATTACTAACATATGCCTAAATTCACTCTACAGCACAGCTTCCAACAACAGCCACACACCGGTCGAATCAACGCTGTTTCCACGTTGAACCAACATGGAATGGACGTTGATGTCTGTGCCCAGTGGGATATCTGTGGATCTACTGCCAGCCACATTCCCAAGTTGGTCATTTCAGAACAAAATTAGATGTTCATGAAACATTCACAAACAAACACCTGCATGTTATGATTTTACTCTCCGGACCCAAAAGGAGTGATCGTGATCCTAAAGGGGGTGATCGTGACCCAAAAGGAGCCATCATGACCCAAAGCCACAGTGCAAGCTGGTTCTAGAAGTTGCTGACATAAATTACAAAGACATGCCTACATAACAAGTGGAGAATACCAGCTGCCTGACTTGTGTCCTTTGACTTTAATGCAATTAATTAATGTGCAACATGACTCCGATTATGTTATTTTCGGTCAAGACAAGAGAGCACGTAGAGGCTAGAGAGTGTTGTCTTGGGGTCATTCCATACGATTTCAGGAGATAAGAGGTGCTCAAAGTTGACCCATTTTTTTTGCATACATTCCGCAGCATTCCGCAGCATTCTGCAGCATTCCACCAATCAGGCCTTTATGGTAGAGTGGCCCAGAAGCCACTCCTCAGTAAAAGGCACATGACAGCCCGCTTGAAGTTTACCAAAAGGCACCTAAAGACTCTTAAACCATGAGAAACAAGATTCTCTGGTCTGATGAAACTAAGATTGAACTCTTTGGCCTGAATGCCAAGCATCATGTCTGGAGGAAACCTGGCACCATCCCTACAGTGAAGCATGGTGGTTGCAGCATCACATTGTGGGGATGTTTTTCAGCGGCAGGGACTGGGAGACTAGTCAGGATCGAGGGAAAGATGAACAGAGCAAATTACAGAGAGAGAGATCCTTGATGAAAACCTGCTCCAGAGCGATCAGGACCTCAGATTGGGATGAAGGTTCACCTTCCAACAGGACAACGACCCTAAGCACACAGCCAAGACAATGCAGGATTGGCTTTGGGACAAGTCTATGAATGTCCTTGAGTGGCCCGATCATCGATCATCTCTGGAGAGACCTGAAAATAGCTGTGCAGCGACGCTCCCCATTCTGAATTCTGAGTCCGAGGTGCTAAAAGAGCTCCTCAAACTTGACCCCAATAAAACTTCTGGGTCAGATGGTTAAGACCCTTTCTCCTTTAAGGTTGCTGCCCCTATCATCGCCTAGCCTAGTTCGTCCTTTATTTTTATAGGGGAAGAACAAGCTGTTCCTAACTGTTGGAAAAACTTGTCAATAATCAACTGACTGGCTTTCTTGATGTCTATAGTATTCTCTCTGGTATGCAATCTGGTTTCTGCTCAGGTTATGGATGTGTCACTGCAACCTTAAAGTTCCACAATGATGTCACCATTGTCCTTGATTCTAAGCAATGTTGTGCTGCTATTTTGTTTGGCCAAAGCTTTGAATACGGTAGACCATTCCATTCTTGTGGGACGGCTAAGGAGTATTGGTGTCTCTGAGGGGTCTTTGGCCTGGTTTGGTAACTACTTCTCTCAAAGATTGCGGTGTACAAAGTCAGAAAATCTGCTGTCTCAGCCACTGCCTGTCACCAAGGGAGCACCCCAAGGCTCGATCTAAGGCCCAACGCTCTTCTCAATTTACATCAGTAACATAGCTCAGGCAGTAGGAAGCTCTCTCATCCATTTATATGCAGATGACACAGTCTTATACTAAGCTGGCCCCTCCCCGGATTTTGTATTAAATGCTCTACAACAAAGCGTTCTTAGTGTCCAACAAGCTTTCTCTGCCCTTAACCTTGTTCTGAACACCTCAAAGACAAAGGTCATGTGGTTTGGTAAGAAGAATGCCCCTCCCCCACATGTGTAATTACTACCTCTGAGGGTTTAGAGCTTGAGGTAGTCACCTCACACAAGTATTTGGGAGTATGGCTAAACGGTACATTGTCCTTCTCTCAGCACATATCAAAGCTGCAGGCTAAAGTTAAATATAGACTTGGTTTCCTATATAATCGCTAATCTTTAACCCAAGCTGCCAAACTAACCCTGATTCAGATGACCATCCTACCCATGCTAGATTACAGATACATAATTTATAGATCAGTAGGTAAGGGTGCTCTCGAGCGGCTAGATGTTCTTTACCATTTGGCCATCAGATTTGCCACCAATGCTCCTTATAGGACACATCACTGCACTCTATACTCCTCTGTAAACTGGTCATCTCTTTATACCCGTTAAAAGACCGACTGGTTGTTGCTTATTTATAAAACCCTCTTAGGCCTCACTCCCCCCTATCTGAGATATCTACTGCAGCCCTCATCCTCCGCATACAACACCCGTTCTGCCAGTCACATTCTGTTAAAGGTCCCCAAAGCACACATATCCCCGGGTCGCTCCTCTTTTCAGTTCGCTGCAGCTAGCGACTGGAACGAGCCTCAACAAACACTCAAACTGGTCCGTTTTTATCTCAATTTCTTAATTCAAAGACTCAATCATGGACACTCTTACTGATAGTTTTGGCTGCTTTGTGTGATGTATTGTTGTCTCTACCTTCTTGCCCTTAGTGCCCAGTAATGTTTGTACCATGTTTTGTGCTGTTGTCATGTTGTGTTGCTACCATGCTATGTTGTCATGTGTTGCTGCCCTGCTATGTTGTTGTCTTAGGTCTCTCTTCATGTAGTGTTGTGTTGTCTCTCTTGTCATGATGTGTGTTTTGTCCTATATTTATATATATATATATATTAAATTTTAATCTCAGGCCCCCGTCCCCGCAGGAGGCCTTTTGCCTTTTGGTAGGCCGTCATTGTAAATAAGAATTTGTTCTTAACTGACTTGCCAAGTTAAATAAAAGGTTAAATAAAAATAAAAATAAAATCCAACATGACAAAGCTTGAGAGGATCTGCAGAGATTAATGGGAGAAACTCCCAAAATACAGGTGTGCCAAGCTTGTAGCATCATACCCAAGAAGACTCAAGGCTGGAATCGCTGCCAAAGGTGCTTCAACAAAGTACTGAGTAAAGCGTCAGAATACTCATGTAAATTTGCTATTTTTGTAATAAATGTCTAAAAACCTGTTTTTGATTTGTCATTATGGGCTGAATTTTTCCACATTTTGTTACGTTACAGTCTTATTCTAAAATTAATTAAATTATTTTTTTCCTTCATGTAAATTATACACACACTACCATTTAAAGGTTTGGGGTTACTTCACAATGTCCTTGTTTTTGAAAGTACAGCACGCATTTTTGTACATTAGAATAACATAACATTGATCACAAATACAGTGTTGACTAATGTAGCTGGAAATGGCAGATTTTTTATGGAATATCTACATAGGCGTACAGAGCGCTATTATCAGCAACCATCACGCCTGTGTTCCAATGGCACGTTGTGTTAGCTATTCCAAGTTTATTATTTTAAAAGGCCAGTTGATCATTAGAAAACCCTTTTGCAATTATGTTAGAAAACTGTTGTACTGATTAAAGAAGCAATAAAACTGGCCTTTAAACTAGTTGAGTATCTGGAGCATCAGCATTTGTGGGTTCGTTAACAGGCTCAAAATGGCCAGAAACAAAGAACTTTCTTCTGAAACTCGTCAGTCTATTCTTGTTCTGAGAAATGAAGGCTATTCCATGCGACAAATTGCCAAGAAACTGAAGATCTCGTACAGATCTGTACCACATCCTTCACAGAACAGCGCAAACTGTCTCTAACCAGAATAGAAAGAGGAGTGGGAGGCCCCAGTGCACAACTGAGCAAGAGGACAAGTACATTAGAGTGTCTAGTTTGAGAAACAGACGCCTCACAAGTCCTCAACAGGCAGCTTCATTAAATAGTACACGCAAAACACCAGTCTTAATGTCTACAGTGAAGAGGCGACTCCGGGATGCTGGCCTTCTAGGCAGAGTTGCAAAGAAAAATCCATATCTCAGACTGGCCAATAAAAATAAATGATACAAATCAAAACATTTAGAAGGTATTTCTAAAATATAAATAGCACCCACTTTAGATGAAGGACTGAAAAAAGACATTTACTAATGATTAGTAAATGGTTCGTTAATATGGGAGTAATGATGAATAAATGGTGAACACACACAATACCTTTCTTTACCTTTTAATGTCTATGACATTAAATATGATCTAAACATGTGATCTAAAAACGTGCACATTTGACATCACGCTCGGTTGAGACTCGACATGCCCTTGAATACAGGGTTGGGTGTGATTGTTTTTGCTGATAAATGTACTAAAATTGAAATACAATTTTAAATTTAAACTTTCAAATGGTACCACAAAGACGGTTGTAGGTTCACACATCTGAGAATGTCGACTTGAGTGGGAATATCCAATGTTTTAAATTAAATGGTCAACCCTCCATAAGAAAACTATTGAATTACATTTAAATGTCAATGGTGTACCAGCTAAATTGCAGTAGTCTGAAGGGATAGGTCCATTCTATGAGTTCTGTTTCTATGATTTAAATGACACCCACACTGTATTCAAGACTGTGCTGTATTTCAACCGATAACGTCCACAACAGATCATGTAAATTAGGGTCTAAATTACAACATATGCGAAAATGAGACAAATCTGAGTTAAAACGTTTTTAGATAAAAAAAATAAAATAATATATACTTTTGCAAGAAATTATAAAATTGTTTGAAACGCTGTTTGCAAACTTTAATTAAAACGTTTTTAGATAATTGAAATTAAAGGTAAAAAATATAGATATATTTTTTTAATATATATACTTTTGCAAGAAATTATAAAATAGTTTGAAACGCTGTTTGTAAACTTTAAAAAAAAATGATATCAAACTCAGCAGTTTTCAGTGATGAAGACCTGTATTTGTAATGGTAGGGTGGGGTATGGAACCCTATCATTTACTGTGAAACAAAAAGGTTCGCAGTCAGAAAATGATTCAATTCATATGGGTTTCAGGTGGCCTGGCGGCTGAGAGTGGCCATTTGATGAATTGTTCCGCAGTCTTATTGCTTTGGGGTAGAAGCTGTTAAGTCACCTTTTGGATCTAGATTCTGCGCTCCGGGACCGCTTTCCGTGCGGTAGCAGAGAGAACAGTTTATGACTCGGGTGACTGGAGTCTTTGACAATTTTTTGGGGGGGCAAGGATCTCTCTGTACTTTGCTCCGTTCATATTTTCCATTGATCCTGAGTAGTTTCCCAGTCCCTGCCACTGATAAACATCCCCACAGCGTGATGCTGCCACCACCATGCTTCACGGTAGGGATGGTGCCAGGTTTCCTCCAGATGTGACACTTGGCATTCAGGCCAAAGAGTTCAATCTTAGTTTTATCAGACAAGAGAATCATGTTTCTCATGGTTTAAGAGTCTTTAGGTGCCTTTTGGTAAACTTCAAGCGGGCTGCCTTGTGCCTTTTACTGAGGAGTGGCTTCCATCTGGCCACTCTACCATAAAGGCCTGATTGGTGGAGTGCTGCAGAGATGGTTGTCCTTCTGGAAGGTTCTCTAATCTCCACAGAGGAACTCTATAGCTCTGTCAGAGTGACCATCGGGTTCTTGGTCACCTCCCTGACCAAGGCCCTTCTCCCCTGATTGCTCAGTTTGGCCAGGCGGCCAGCTCTAGGAAGAGTCTTGGAGGTTCCTAACTTCTTCCATTTAAGAATGATGAAGGCCACTGTGTTCTTGGGGACCTTCAATGCCTAGCTAAATAAAGGTTAAATAAAATACAATACTGCAGATATTTTCTGGTACCCTTCCCCAGATCACAATCCTGTCTCGGAGCTGTACGGACAATTCCTTCGACCTCATAGCTTGGTTTTTGCTCTGACATGCACTGTCAACTGTGGGACCTTATATAGACAAGTGTGTGCCTTTCCAAATCTTGTCTAATCAATTGTATTTACCACAGGTGGACTCTAATCAAGTTGTTGAAACATCTCAAGGATACATTTTTTATTTTGAATAAATTAGCAAAGATTTCGATTGTAGTTTGATTATGGGGTATTGTGTGTAGATTGACGAGGAAAACATTGAATTTAATCAATTGTATAATTAGGCTGTAACTTAACAAAATGTGGAAAAAGTCAAGGCGTCTGAATACTTTCCGAATGCACTCCAGCTACAATCCATCAAACTCATAAAGACCACATAACATTTACAATTCATCAAATTCATAAGCTGTGTACCAATTATAAGTCTACATTTTCTCTGTATCGTTATAGGGAAATTAGGAGGACGGGGTTAGAATGTTGCTGCTTAAATGTCATGACAACCATGTCCACTCAGCCTGAGGCCACAGAGAGCTCTGGAACTCAAACCTCAGCTCAGTAAATACATGCCAGATATTTGGAGTAAGACGAGGAACATGCCTGTGCTGCTATGATCTCTGGGGTATTTCCCCGCAGGTAACAACAGGGTTTTCATGAATCTTGCCCGAAGAGAGAGGAGTGAGGGAAAAGTAGGAAGAGAGGATGTTGGTGAGGATCAAGGGCTTTATGTTATTTGCTGCTGGATGTGAGTTCCACCCCTGTCTACTGGGTTGGCCTATGACAGGGGTTAATATAGACAGGGGTTACTATGGTCAGGGGTTACTATGGTCAGGGGTTACTATGGACAGGGGTTACTATGGACAGGGGTTGCTATGGGCAGGGGTTACTACAGATAGTGGTTACTATGGACAGGGGTTACTATGGACAGGGGTTGCTATGGGCAAGGGTTGCTATGAGCAGGGGTTACTATAGCCAGGGGTTACTATGGACAGGGGTTACTATGGACAGGGGTTGCAATGGGCAGGGGTTACTACAGATAGTGGTTACTATGGACAGGGGTTACTATGGACAGGGGTTGCTATGGGCAGGGGTTGCTATGAACAGGGGTTACTATAGCCAGGGGTTAGTATAGCCAGGCTTACTATGGACAGGGGTTACTATGGACAGGGGTTACTACAGATAGGGGTTACTATGGACAGGGGTTACTATGGACAGGGGTTGCTATGGGCAGGGGTTACTACAGATAGGGGTTACTACGGACAGGGGTTACTATGGGCAGGGGTTACTATGGGTAGGGGTTACTATGGACAGGGGTTACTACAGATAGGGGTTACTACAGATAGGGGTTACTATGGACAGGGGTTACTATGGGTAGGGGTTACTATGGGTAGGTTTTACTACGGACAGGGGTTACTATGGGTAGGGGTTACTACAGATAGGGTTACTATGGACAGGGGTTACTACAGATAGGGGTTACTATGGACAGGGGTTACTATGGACAGGGGTTACTATGGACAGGGGTTACTATGGACAGGGGTTACTATGGGTAGGTTTTACTACGGACAGGGGTTACTATGGGCAGGGGTTACTATGGACAGGGGTTACTACAGATAGGGGTTACTACAGATAGGGGTTACTACAGATAGGGGTTACTATGGACAGGGGTTACTATGGACAGGGGTTACTATGGACAGGGGTTACTATGGGTAGGGGTTACTATGGACAGGGGTTACTACAGATAGGGGTTACTACAGATAGGGGTTACTACAGATAGGGGTTACTACAGATAGGGGTTACTATGGACAGGGGTTACTATGGGTAGGGGTTACAATGGGTAGGTTTTACTACGGACAGGTGTTACTATGGGCAGGGGTTACTACAGATAGGGGTTACTATGGACAGGGGTTACTATGGACAGGGGTTACTATGGGTAGGGGTTACTATGGGTAGGTTTTACTACGGACAGGGGTTACTACGGACAGGGGTTACTACAGATAGGGGTTACTATGGACAGGGGTTACTATAGACAGGGGTTACTATGGGTAGGGGTTACTATGGGTAGGTTTTACTACGGACAGGGGTTACTATGGGCAGGGGTTACTACAGATAAGGGTTACTATGGACAGGGGTTACTATGGACAGGGTTACTATGGACAGGGGTTACTATGGACAGGGGTTACTATGGGTAGGTTTTACTACGGACAGGGGTTACTATGGGCAGGGGTTACTATGGACAGGGGTTACTACAGATAGGGGTTACTATGGACAGGGGTTACTATGGACAGGGCTTACTACGGACAGGGGTTACTATGGACAGGGCTTGCTACGGACAGGGGTTACTATGGACAGGGGTTACTATGGACAGGGCTTGCTACGGACAGGGGTTACTACAGATAGGGGTTACTATGGACAGGGGTTACTATGGACAGGGCTTGCTACGGACAGGGGTTACTATGGACAGGGGTTACTATGGACAGGGCTTACTATGGACGGGGGTTACTACAGATAGGGGTTACTACGGACAGTGTTTACTATGGACAGGGCTTGCTACGGACAGGGGTTACTACAGATAGGGGTTACTATGGACAGGGGTTACTATGGGCAGGGGTTACTATGGACAGGGGTTACTATGGACAGGGGTTACTACAGATAGGGGTTACTATGGACAGGGGTTACTATGGACAGGGGTTACTATGGACAGGGGTTACTACAGATAGGGGTTACTATGGACAGGGGTTACTACGGACAGGGGTTACTACAGATAGGGGTTACTATGAACAGGGGTTACTACAGATAGTGGTTACTATGGACAGGGGTTACTATGGACAGGGCTTACTACGGACAGGGGTTACTACAGATAGGGGTTACTATGGACAGGGGTTACTATGGACAGGGGTTACTATGGGTAGGGGTTACTATGGGTAGGTTTTACTACGGACAGGGGTTACTACGGACAGGGGTTACTACAGATAGGGGTTACTATGGACAGGGGTTACTATAGACAGGGGTTACTATGGGTAGGGGTTACTATGGGTAGGTTTTACTACGGACAGGGGTTACTATGGGCAGGGGTTACTACAGATAGGGGTTACTATGGACAGGGGTTACTATGGACAGGGGTTACTATGGGTAGGGGTTACTATGGGTAGGTTTTACTACGGACAGGGGTTACTACGGACAGGGGTTACTACAGATAGGGGTTACTATGGACAGGGGTTACTATAGACAGGGGTTACTATGGGTAGGGGTTACTATGGGTAGGTTTTACTACGGACAGGGGTTACTATGGGCAGGGGTTACTACAGATAAGGGTTACTATGGACAGGGGTTACTATGGACAGGGTTACTATGGACAGGGGTTACTATGGACAGGGGTTACTATGGGTAGGTTTTACTACGGACAGGGGTTACTATTGGCAGGGGTTACTATGGACAGGGGTTACTACAGATAGGGGTTACTATGGACAGGGGTTACTATGGACAGGGCTTACTACGGACAGGGGTTACTATGGACAGGGCTTGCTACGGACAGGGGTTACTATGGACAGGGGTTACTATGGACAGGGCTTGCTACGGACAGGGGTTACTACAGATAGGGGTTACTATGGACAGGGGTTACTATGGACAGGGCTTGCTACGGACAGGGGTTACTATGGACAGGGCTTACTATGGACAGGGCTTACTATGGACAGGGGTTACTACAGATAGGGGTTACTATGGACAGTGTTTACTATGGACAGGGCTTGCTACGGACAGGGGTTACTACAGATAGGGGTTACTATGGACAGGGGTTACTATGGGCAGGGGTTACTATGGACAGGAGTTACTATGGACAGGGGTTACTACAGATAGGGGTTACTATGGACAGGGGTTACTATGGACAGGGGTTACTATGGACAGGGGTTACTACAGATAGGGGTTACTATGGACAGGGGTTACTACGGACAGGGGTTACTACAGATAGGGGTTACTATGAACAGGGGTTACTACAGATAGTGGTTACTATGGACAGGGGTTACTATGGACAGGGCTTACTACGGACAGGGGTTACTACAGATAGGGGTTACTATGGACAGTGGTTACTACAGATAGGGGTTAGTATGGACAGGGGTTACTACGGACAGGGGTTACTATGGACAGGGGTTACTATGGACAGGGCTTACTACGGACAGGGGTTACTACAGATAGGGGTTACTATGGACAGTGGTTACTATGGACAGGGGTTGCTATGGGCAGGGGTTACTATGGACAGGGGTTGCTATGGGCAGGGGTTGCTACAGATAGGTTTTACTATGGACAGGGGTTGCTATGGGCAGGGGTTACTACAGATAGGGGTTACTATGGACAGGGGTTACTATGGACAGGGCTTGCTACGGACAGGGGTTACTATGGACAGGGGTTACTATGGACAGGGCTTACTATGGACAGGGGTTACTATGGACAGGGGTTACTACAGATAGGGGTTACTATGGACAGGGGTTACTATGGACAGGGCTTGCTACGGACAGGGGTTACTACAGATAGGGGTTACTATGGACAGGGGTTACTATGGGCAGGGGTTACTATGGACAGGGGTTACTATGGACAGGGGTTACTACAGATAGGGGTTACTATGGACAGGGGTTACTATGGACAGGGGTTACTACAGATAGGGGTTACTATGGACAGGGGTTACTACGGACAGGGGTTACTACGGACAGGGGTTACTACAGATAGGGGTTACTATGGACAGGGGTTACTACAGATAGTGGTTACTATGGACAGGGGTTACTATGGACAGGGCTTACTACGGACAGGGGTTACTACAGATAGGGGTTACTATGGACAGGGGTTACTATGGACAGAAGTTGCTATGGGCAGGGGTTACTATGGACAGGGGTTGCTATGGGCAGGGGTTGCTACAGATAGGGGTTACTATGGACAGGGGTTGCTATGGGCAGGGGTTACAACAGATAGGGGTTACTATGGATAGGGGTTACTATGGACAGGGGTTGCTATGGGCAGGGGTTACTACAGATAGGGGTTACTATGGACAGGGGTTGCTATGGGCAGGGGTTACTATGGACAGGGGTTACTATAGCCAGGGGTTACTATGGACAGGGGTAACTATGGACGGGGTTAATATAGCGTGATCTCTATTTCTATATGTAGCAGGGAATCCCACCTGAGCCAGAGGTACACCAAATGACCAAAAGTATGTGGACACCTGCTCGTCGAACATCTCATTCCAAAATCATGGGCATTAATAAGGAGTTGTTCCCCCTTCGTTGCTATAACTGCCTCCACTCTTCTGGGAAGGTTTTCCACTAGATGTTGGAACATTGCTGCAGGGGACTTGCTTCCATTCAGCCACAAGAGCATTAGTGAGGTCAGCACTGATGTTGGTCAATTAGGCCTAGCTCGCAGTCTGTGTTCTAATTCATCCCAATTCAGGTGTTCGATGTGGTTGAGGTCAGGGCTCTGTGCAGGCCAGTCTAGTTCTTCCACAACGATCTCGACAAACCGTTTCTGTATGAACCTCGCTTTGTGCACAGGGGCATTGTCATGCTAAAACAGGAAAGGGCCTTCCCCAAACTGTTGCCACAAAGTTGGAAGCAAAGAATCGTCTTGCTAAGGGGCCCGAACCATGAAAAACAGCCCCAGACCATTATTCCTCCTCCACCAAACTTTACAGGTGGCACTATGCATTGGGGCAGGTAGCATTCTCCTGGCATCCGCCAAGCCCAGATTCGTCTGTCGGACTGCCAGATGGTGAAGCGTGATTCATCACTCCAGAGAACGCGTTACCACTGCTCCAGAGTCCAACGGCGACAAGAGCTACACCACACCAGCCAACGCTTGGAATTTTGCATGGTGATTTTAGGCTTGTTTGCGGCTGCTCGGCCATGGAAACCCATTTGATGAAGCTCCCGAAGAACAGTTGTTGTGCTGACGTTGCTTCCAGAGGTAGTTTGGAACTCGGTAGTGAGTGTTTCAACCGAGGACAGACTATTTTTACATGCTTCAGGACTGTTCTGTTCCTGTTCTGTGAGCTTGTGTGGCCTACCACTTTTGCGGTTGAGCCGTTGTTGCTCCTAGATGTCTCCACTTCACAATAACAGCACTTACAGTTGACCGGGGCAGCTCTAGCAGGGCAGAAATTTGACGATCTGACTTGTTGGAAAGGTAGGATCCTATGACGGTGCCACATTAAAAGTCACTGAGCTCTTCAGTAAGGCCATTCTACCGCCAATGTTTGTCTATGGAGATTGCTTGGGTGTTCGCTCGATTTTAAACACCTGTCAGCAACTGGTGTGGCTGAAATAGACAAATCCACTAATTTTAAGGGATGTCCACATACTTTTGTATATATAGTGTATATACTATACATACAGATGCATCTTTACCCATTGGTCCATGATGAAAACACCACTTGACTTAATATGAGGAGGTGAGCTACTCTATTCCATTCAATGTCTAACTCATGAGTCTATGTTGGGGTCCTAAAGCCTAAAGCCCTGGTCAGTCCTCTGATCTGAACCTGGCCTTAACATGACCCCACACAGGAAATCAGTTCAGCCTGCTGGGAGTCCCAGGGCTCCCTTCTACTGCCCCTTCCCCCTTCTCTGCCTGCTACTGGATAAGGGTTCCCCTCCTCTCCTTCCCCCTTCTCTGCCTGTACTGGATAAGGGATCCCCTCCTCTCCTTCCCCCTTCTGTGCCTGTACTGGATAAGGTCTCCCCTCCTCTCCTTCCCTCTTCTCTGCTTGCTACTGGATAAGGGCTCCCAACTCCTCCCCTTCCCCCTTCTCTGCTTGCTACTGGATAAGGGCTCCCCACTCCTCCTCTTCCCCCTTCTCTGCTTGCTACTGGATAAGGGCTCCCCACTCCTCCTCTTCCCCCTTCTCTGCTTGCTACTGGATAAGGGCTCCCCACTCCTCCTCTTCCCCCTTCTCTGCTTGCTACTGGATAAGGGCTCCCCACTCCTCCTCTTCCCCCTTCTCTGCTTGCTACTGGATAAGGGCTCCCCACTCCTCCTCTTCCCCCTTCTCTGCTTGCTACTGGATAAGGGCTCCCCACTCCTCCTCTTCCCCCTTCTCTACTTGCTACTGGATAAGGGCTCCCCCCTCCTCCTCTTCCCCCTTCTCTGCCCATAGTGGATAAGGGCTCCCCACTCCTCCTCTTCCCCTTCTCTGCTTGCTACTGGATAAGGGCTCCCCACTCTTCCTCTTCCTCCTTCTCTGCTTGCTACTGGATAAGGGCTCCCCACTCCTCCTCTTCCCCCTTCTCTGCCCATAGAGGATAAGGGCTCCCCACTCCTGCTCCTCCTCTTCCCCCTTCTCTGCTTGCTACTGGATAAGGGCTCCCCACTCCTCCTCTTCCCCCTTCTCTGCTTGCTACTGGATAAGGGCTCCCCTCCTCCTCTTCCCCCTTCTCTGCTTGCTACTGGATAAGGGCTCCCCACTCCTCCTCTTCCCCCTTCTCTGCCCAGACTGGATAAGAGCTAACCTCCTCCTCTTCCCCCTTCTCTGCTTGCTACTGGATAAGGGCTCCCCACTCCTCCTCTTCCCCCTTCTCTGCCCAGACTGGATAAGAGCTAACCTCCTCCTCTTCCCCCTTCTCTGCTTGCTACTGGATAAGGGCTCCCCACTCCTCCTCTTCCCCCTTCTCTACTTGCTACTGGATAAGGGCTCCCCCCTCCTCCTCTTCCCCCTTTTCTGCCCATAGTGGATAAGGGCTCCCCACTCCTCCTCTTCCCCTTCTCTGCTTGCTACTGGATAAGGGCTCCCCACTCTTCCTCTTCCTCCTTCTCTGCTTGCTACTGGATAAGGGCTCCCCACTCCTCCTCTTCCCCCTTCTCTGCTTGCTACTGGATAAGGGCTCCCCACTCCTCCTCTTCCCCCTTCTCTGCCCAGACTGGATAAGGGCTCCCCTCCTCCTCTTCCCCCTTCTCTGCTTGCTACTGGATAAGGGCTCCCCACTCCTCCTCTTCCCCCTTCTCTGCTTGCTACTGGATAAGGGCTCCCCACTCCTCCTCTCCCCCCTTCTCTGCCCAGACTGGATAAGAGCTAACCTCCTCCTCTTCCCCCTTCTCTGCTTGCTACTGGATAAGGGCTCCCCACTCCTCCTCTTCCCCCTTCTCTGCTTGCTACTGGATAAGGGCTCCCCACTCCTCCTCTTCCCCCTTCTCTGCTTGCTACTGGATAAGGGCTCCCCACTCTTCCTCTTCCTCCTTCTCTGCTTACTACTGGATAAGGGCTCCCCACTCCTCCTCTTCCCCCTTCTCTGCTTGCTACTGGATAAGGGCTCCCCACTCTTCCTCTTCCTCCTTCTCTGCTTACTACTGGATAAGGGCTCCCCACTCCTCCTCTTCCCCCTTCTCTGGTTGCTACTGGATAAGGGCTCCCCACTCCTCCTCTTCCCCCTTCTCTGCTTGCTACTGGATAAGGGCTCCCCACTCCTCCTCTTCCCCCTTCTCTGCCCAGACTGGATAAGAGCTAACCTCCTCCTCTTCCCCCTTCTCTGCTTGCAACTGGATAAGGGCTCCCCACTCCTCCTCTTCCCCCTTCTCTGCCCATACTGGATAAGGGCTCCCCTCCTCCTCTTCCCCCTTCTCTGCTTGCTACTGGATAAGGGCTCCCCACTCCTCCTCTCCCCCCTTCTCTGCCCAGACTGGATAAGAGCTAACCTCCTCCTCTTCCCCCTTCTCTGCTTGCTACTGGATAAGGGCTCCCCACTCCTCCTCTTCCCCCTTCTCTGCTTGCTACTGGATAAGGGCTCCCCACTCCTCCTCTTCCCCCTTCTCTGCTTGCTACTGGATAAGGGCTCCCCACTCTTCCTCTTCCTCCTTCTCTGCTTACTACTGGATAAGGGCTCCCCACTCCTCCTCTTCCCCCTTCTCTGCTTGCTACTGGATAAGGGCTCCCCACTCTTCCTCTTCCTCCTTCTCTGCTTACTACTGGATAAGGGCTCCCCACTCCTCCTCTTCCCCCTTCTCTGGTTGCTACTGGATAAGGGCTCCCCACTCCTCCTCTTCCCCCTTCTCTGCTTGCTACTGGATAAGGGCTCCCCACTCCTCCTCTTCCTCCTTCTCTGCTTACTACTGGATAAGGGCTCCTCACTCTTCCTCTTCCTCCTTCTCTGCTTACTACTGGATAAGGGCTCCCCACTCCTCCTCTTCCCCCTTCTCTGCTTGCAACTGGATAAGGGCTCCCCACTCCTCCTCTTCCCCCTTCTCTGCTTGCTACTGGATAAGGGCTCCCCACTCCTCCTCTTCCCCCTTCTCTGCCCAGACTGGATAAGGGCTCCCCTCCTCCTCTTCCCCCTTCTCTGCTTGCTACTGGATAAGGGCTCCCCACTCCTCCTCTTCCCCCTTCTCTGCTTGCTACTGGATAAGGGCTCCCCACTCCTCCTCTTCCCCCTTCTCTGCTTGCTACTGGATAAGGGCTCCCCACTCCTCCTCTTCCCCCTTCTCTGCCCAGACTGGATAAGAGCTAACCTCCTCCTCTTCCCCCTTCTCTGCTTGCAACTGGATAAGGGCTCCCCACTCCTCCTCTTCCCCCTTCTCTGCTTGCTACTGGATAAGGGCTCCCCACTCCTCCTCTTCCCCCTTCTCTGCTTGCTACTGGATAAGGGCTCCCCTGCCCTCTCCTCTCCCTTCCAAGTCCTGACCCTCTTCGCTTCACCACTGCCTCCTGCCTGGCCCTCCATGGTTGTGGTCCTAGTCCTGGCTTAGGGCACAGACAAATAACAGACAGCCAACAAGGGTGACCCCAACCTTCTGATCCTCTCCCCTCTCACCCTAGTAGCCTCAGGCCATAGGCTGCTTCCCCCCTATGTCCTCTCTCTCTCTCTCTCTTTTTTTTTGCTTTCACTTTTTTGTTGTTGTTCACTCTCTCTCTCACTCTTTGTTTTTACACACACACACACACACACACACACACACACACACACACACACACACACACACACACACACACACACACATCTCAAGGCCTTTTACTTTTTTTAAAAAATTAAATTGTTCAAATAATGTGGCCCTGCTCTCTTTTGAACATATGTTCAGAATTGTGGCCCTGGAAAGTTCTGATCATGATACAGTCGAAGCGTAAAGGAGAAGGTCAGACGTAACATATTCTGTGGTTATGGGAAGAGTAGTATAGAAGGCATGACTTTAAAACAGGATTATTGTATCATATGAATGACAAAGTAAAGAAAAGCGAAAAGGACTGACCTCTTCCTTCCATGGGCACGCTGGGTGATCCTTCAACAGCATGTCGATGGAGAGTTGACAAGCAGCTCGTCAGTCGATCGCCACACAAGACTCCCACTATTACATCCAAACTCTGTCAGGGCCTGAGTATACACATTGTCGACATGTGTCTGTCTTTGTCTGGCTGTCAGCCCCTGAAACCCTTCCTCTCACTACAGACCAGGGTGACGGTCGGTCCAACCTGGGGTTAGGGTTTGAATGGGGGAAGGAAACATGAGAAAGAGGAGGGAGGGATAATTCAATTACACACCATGAATGCACAGAGATGATCCCATGTGAGCGACCTGGGCCTTTCCTTCAAAGGTCCCCTCACAGAGCCCAGTCTGTGGCCAGAGGCTCGGGAAAGGAGAGGCTCGGGAAGCCAGCTGAGGGACGTGACTGACAGCTGCCGACCCCTGGGTCAGCACTCAGACAGGAAGAGTGGTGCAGGCTGGGAAATAGGAGTTGTAGTTGGGTTTGTGTGGGGAATTGGGGGTGTTCTGTCCTCTCTTTGACCTCATTTGAGGCCAAACACACTGAGGTCCAGTGAACCAGTGAATGGATCCATCCACAGATGACTACATTTGAGAGATGAGTTACAGTTTGTTTTTGTCTGAGCAGATTCTGCCAGTAAATCAATGCTGGGTTGTGATGGTACCGTCTCTGGCAAAAATAATCCTAGTTAGGAAATAGGGTGATATTTCTGATTTGCCCCCCTGGTAAAACCCACCAAAGTCCACTCTAAGCTATGGAAAGAGCTGTGTCAGTCACAGAGTTCCTAAACCATACTCTCAGACTGCACTTCTTGTTCCATGTAAACGATCGAAAACTTTTGCGCCAGCATCATAGAACAGCATCATAGAACAGTAGCATAGAACAGCATCATAGAACAGCATCATAGAACAGTAGCATAGAACAGCATCATAGAACAGTAGCATAGAACAGCATCATAGAACAGCAGCATAGAACAGCAGCATAGAACAGCAGCATAGAACAGTAGCATAGAACAGCATCATAGAACAGCAGCATAGAACAGCATCATAGAACAGCATCATAGAACAGCATCATAGAACAGCATCATAGAACAGCATCATAGAACATCAGCATAGAACAGCATCATAGAACAGCATCATAGAACAGCAGCATAGAACAGCATCATAGAACAGCATCATAGAACAGCATCATAGAACAGCATCGTAGAACAGTGTCGTAGAACAGCGTCATAGAACAGCATCGTAGAACTGTAGCATAGAACTGTAGCCAAGTGCTGTGTGTGGAGGACCAGAGGGTTATGAAAGCTTTATCAGTCAGTCTGATCAATGTCCCTCTGCCTCTCTACTCTGCACTAACTCCTAATGAAGGACAGGCCAGACAGAGAAACGCTCTCTAACGCTGATTGAAGGACAGGCCAGACAGAGAACCCTCTCTAACTCCTAATGCAGGACAGGCCAGACAGAGAAACAGTATCTAACTCCTAATGAAGGACAGGCCAGACAGAGTAACGCTCTCTAACTACTGATGAAGGACAGGCCAGACAGAGAAACGCTCTCTAACTCCTAATGAAGGCCAGGCCACATAGAGAAACAGTATCTAACTCCTAATGAAGAACAGGCCAGACAGAGAAACAGTATCTAACTCCTAATGAAGGACAGGCCAGACAGAGAAACGGTATCTAACTCCTAATGAAGGACAGGCCAGACAGATAAACGATATCTAACTCCTAATGAAGGACAGGCCAGACAGAGAAATGCTCTCTAACTCCTAATGGAGGACAGGCCAGACAGAAACAGTATCTAACTCCTAATGAAGGACAGGCCACACAGAGAAACAGTATCTAACTCCTAATGAAGAACAGGCCAGACAGAGAAACAGTATCTAACTCCTAATGAAGGACAGGCCAGACAGAGAAACGATATCTAACTCCTAATGAAGGACAGGCCAGACAGAGAAACGCTCTCTAACTCCTAATGAAGGACAGACCAGACAGAGAAACGATATCTAACTCCTAATGAAGGACAGGCCACACAGATAAACCCTCTCTAACTCCTAATGGAGGACAGGCCAGATAGAGAAATTGTATCTAACTCCTAATGAAGGACAGGCCAGACAGAGAAACAGTATCTAACTCCTAATGAAGGACAGGCCACACAGAGAAACCCTCTCTAACTCCTAATGAAACACAGGCCAGACAGAGAACTGTATATAACTCCTAATGAAGGACAAGCCACACAGAGAAACAGTATCTAACTCCTAATGAAGGACAGGCCAGACAGAGAAACCCTCTCTAACCCCTAATGAAGGACAGGCCAGACAGAGAAACAGTATCTAACTCCTAATGAAGGACAGGCCACACAGAGAAACAGTATCTAACTCCTAATGAAGGACAGGCCAGACTGAGAAACGCTCTCTAACTCCTAATGAAGGACAGACCAGACAGAGAAACGATATCTAACTCCTAATGAAGGACAGGCCAGACAGATAACGCTCTCTAACTCCTAATGAAGAACAGGCCACACAAAGAAACCCTCTCTAGCTCCTAATGAAGGACAGGCCAGACAGAAATATTATCTAACTCCTAATGAAGGACAGGCCAAACAGAGAAACAGCATCTAACTCCTAATGAAGGACAGGCCAGACAGAGAAACGGTATCTAACTCCTAATGAAGGACAGGCCACACAGAGAAACCCTCTCTAACTCCTAATGAAGGACAGGCCACACAGATAAACCCTCTCTAACTCCGAATGGAGGACAGGCCAGATAGAGAAATGGTATCTAACTCCTAATGAAGGACAGGCCACACAGAGAAACAGTATCTAACTCCTAATGAAGGACAGGCCACACAGAGAAACCCTTTCTAACTCCTAATGAAACACAGGCCAGACAGAGAAACGGTATCTAACTCCTAATGAAGGACAGGCCAGACAGAGAAACAATATCTAACTCCTAATGAAAGACAGGCCAGACAGAGAAACGCTCTCTAACTCCTAATGAAGTACAGGCCACACAGAGAAACTCTCTCTAGCTCCTAATGAAGGACAGGCCAGACATAAACAGTATCTAACTCCTAATGAAGGACAGGCCAGACAGAGAAACAGTATCTAACTCCTAATGAAAGACAGGCCAGACAGAGAAACGGTATATAACTCCTAATGAAGGACAGGCCAGACAGAAACAGTATCTAACTCCTAATGAAGGACAGGCCACACAGAGAAACTCTCTCTAGCTCCTAATGAAGGACAGGCCAGACAGAAACAGTATCTAACTCCTAATGAAGGACAGGCCAGACAGAGAAACAGTATCTAACTCCTAATGAAAGACAGGCCAGACAGAGAAACGGTATATAACTCCTAATGAAGGACAGGCCAGACAGAAACAGTATCTAACTCCTAATGAAGGACAGGCCACACAGAGAAACTCTCTCTAGCTCCTAATGAAGGACAGGCCAGACAGAAACAGTATCTAACTCCTAATGAAGGACAGGCCAGACAGAGAAACAGTATCTAACTCCTAATGAAAGACAGGCCAGACAGAGAAACGGTATATAACTCCTAATGAAGGACAAGCCACACAGAGAAACAGTATCTAACTCCTAATAAAGGACAGGCCACACAGAGAAACCCTCTCTAACTCCTAATGAAGGACAGGCCAGACAGAGAACCCTCTCTAACTCTTAATGAAGGACAGGCCACACAGAGAAACCCTCTCTAACTCCTAATGAAGGACAGGCCAGACAGAGAAATGCTCTCTAACTCCTAATGAAGTACAAGCCACACAGAGAAACTCTCTCTAGCTCCTAATGAAGAACAGGCCAGACAGAAACAGTATCTAACTCCTAATGAAGGACAGGCCAGACAGAGAAACAGTATCTAACTCCTAATGAAGGACAAGACAGACAGAGAAACCCTCTCACCTTAGCAGAACCATCTGGGTGGCTGCAGTTAGCTGGAATACAGGGAGTACTGAGGGGATGCACACCAGTGCTAAAAATAAAGGCTCTCTAAATGTGTTTATAGTGAATGGAACTGCTGGCGATGTCCCCATGACCCGAGAGACATGATTGAATTAGAGGTGGTCAGAGGAACGAACAAACAATGACCGTGAAGTAGAGCCGGAGCAGTGTGTGTGTGTGTGTGTGGTGGAGGGGGGGGGGGGGGGGGGGGGGGGGGGCAGAGAGGGAGGATGCATGGTATTTTGATTAGGCATCCTAGGCCTCAAGCCAGGAACCTTCTCTCTGTTCCTCTTATTCTACCCTCCAGCCTGGTGTCACGCCCCAAATACAAGACCCTGGTAGGACATCTTAAGCCGTTACACATGGGGACAGAGCACTGAGAACAGCACCTGTGGAAGGAAGCCACTAAATGCAGAAAGTCCAAATCACTTTTAGAAGAATAACGAAAAACGAAAAGGAGAAGAAGCATTAGAGGTGTGCTGAGTAGTCGGACATAAACGAGTATCCTAAAGGATATGGGCAATGATTATGATCCGATTATTTTTGTAATTATCAAGGATCTTTTCGTGTGTCAGTCAGCAAGCGTCTTTCTCACATCAGTCAGTCACAGACTTCCTAAAGCATACTGTACTGTCTTTGAGTCAGTCATGTGCGCGGTTCTACGTGATCTAAATAACTCAACTTGATCCTGCTGTTCTGATTGGATAGAGTGAAGTTGTATTTCTCTGTCGATTTGGGTTCTTCATTTCATCCAATCCCTTTTCCTCGCAAGTTTTCGGTCTGATGGTTTAGATTGCTGCAGTTATAATATATCACATGGCGGGGCCGTTTGCTATCAAGCTATCAATATGCATAATATCTAACAACCCGGCTAAGCGTAGAGAAAAAATATGAAACGCCGATCCGCATTCTGACTGAGTGACAGCAAACTTGACTGCCCGCTGCTCCTAATCTGCAGTTTTTATTGTTGTTGCAGAGAGTTATTTAGCGAATATATATTTAGGCATATTAAAACACTTCAACCCCCCCCCGATCACGAGTATAATCCGATCCGACAACCAACTGTCAATTTACGGATACGATTACAACACCCGTAGGAAACATCCTCATCCTCATGTAGAAGTGACCAATAAGCATGCTATATTGTGTTTCTAATAAATTACGATCTAAAAATGATCTGATTACATGACCCCCCCCACCCCCCCAAAAAATCGCAATTTAACTGAATTATTGAGATTGAAATGATAGATGGATATCTTCCTTGCGTGTGTTTTTCTTGGTACGATACGGCACAGTGCGAGGTGCTTTATATATTATAAGTCAATGTGTTTCAGCTGTCTTACATTCTGGATGAATATATATAAAAAAAGAATCATAACATAAAAAACAGTAGCTTTTAAAAAATAGCATTAATAATGTCTGTTACCACCAAATACCGTCCTAAAATACAGCGGGATGTGTGTCTACTAAAATGTAACATAAAAGTATTCTAAGACATTCTAAGTAAAATTATAACCAACAAAAAGTATAATAAATACTAATGAATAGTAGGTTATAATAAATATACAGTATAGTCATTTTGAAAATATAGGCTATCAAAAACTCCACCGTGATAAAAGAAACTTTGACAAATCAAAAAATTCCAAATAATGTATTAATCTATCCGTTTCTGGCTCCAGTGTCACTAGCTTTTCAGACGAGATATTTCACAATACAAATTGAACATTATTTTCGGGAGACCATCTTTGGCCGATTCATCCAGTCATGGGTGAGACGAACAGAGAGTCTCTTTAGATTGTCGCAGCAGAACAGATGAGCAGTCAGTGTCTTCAGAGCGCTACATGACATCCATGCCAGTTTTCTGTCATCGTTAGGACACCAGTAACTTATCAACGATGGCTGTAAATAACTGATGATGAAAACAATGACAACTTTAAAGAACATAGAGAGCAAACGAAGTTCAACTGAGGACAGTATTGAGAGATATTATATTTTTTGTTGAGTTGCTTTTTTTTTGTTGCAGTTGCCTTAAAAAAAAAAATGTAAGTGTAAATTTTTAATACACTCAAATGCTTACAGTAATTTCAGAAATTATTGATTTTAAGATTATACATAACAAATTATATTAGAAGCGCTTAAATGTTTCCAAATAAGTTTCTAATTTCTATCTAAATATCGAACCGTCATCACTTCATTATTAAAATGGACTTTATTGGTGGATAGAACATAAAATATTCCTAGAAATCAAAATAGCATAAACTACACTAATACATTAACTTGTTGAATAAGCTGCAAGTCAAGAGTTAAAATATTTAAAGGTCTTATTTCTGTGTAATTATCCGGCAGTGGGACAATATTGCAATACCCACTGCAGTGTACTTAGCCCTACTATGTGCACAATTTAATGGTCTAGGCTACTTATTTTGCAATTATTTTAGGGGAGAAACATAGACTGTTAGACAACATCTCATTTAACCATTCGATTGTTATGCCTTTACTAGTGTCGTTGAATTTGTCTTCAATATTTAGGGGTGATATTTTCATAATAGGCCAGTGAAATGCAGCGATGGTAGACAGCCAAACATCATGCCCGTGACCCGCGGTCTGGTTCCAGCGCTTCACTTGAGAACACTCCCGACGCAAACGAGTTCTCGGGTAGCCTGCCATTGTTATGTCGCTCACATAATGAGAATTCATCTTTGAAACGGGGCTTTTTTACACCGGATGGTTGACAGCCATCTCCAAAAGTGACGTTTTTACGCACGTTCTCTCTTCATAATTAATCATGTTCCAGTCTAGTTGTGGCCTCTAAAGCTATGATACAAATGATAAAAGTGAGTGGAAATTGATCGATTTAACACACAATTCCACTTGCTTGTCTTTAGCCACGGTTGCAATCGAGAAAGTAAGGGTGGGATACAAAGCAGCGGCAGGCCTAATACAGTTGTAAAATTACCATTCTATTTGAATTTGGGGGAAAAGACACTCTGAACATGACTTCTGCTTTTAACAGCCTGCTTTCACTTCAGAGATTTTCCTAACAGACAGATTAGAATTATAAATGGGAAATGTGATAGGAAGTAGGCTGAGTGGCTTATTAAATGTGATTCCTTGTAGGAGTCCACGGCAAGGTCCTAAATGGCACCCTATACCCAATATAGTGCACTAATTTTGACCAGGACCCATATGGCTATGGGCTCTCGTGTATCCCTCTGTGTGCAGAGCTGAAACTGAACACGGAAGACAGTGCAGTTCACTATAAGAGTCTAACCAAGGCCCAAAGGAAAGGGTTTTATTATGCTAATGACTTCTTCTTCCTCCTTTTACAGACTCGGACAGAGACGCCATCAGATGCTTGGCCGGCCCTTTATAGGAGGCTTGGTGATCATTAGTGTTGTAATAATTCCTAATTTCTAATTTCTCTGACGTGATGGATACACATTATAATATTATGAGAATAACTATTTATTTCATGGCTTCTCATTCCTTCTACCTGACGTGTTTGGAGGTGCTCAGTCTACACAGCCAAGAATAAAACCAAAACAAGTTCTCTCTTTTCAACAGAGAACTTCCACATTGTTTAAAAAGCATTCAGTGATGTTTGTTTTGGGGCAGAGGCAGAGAGCCAGCTCGGGAGAGAGGGAATAGGATGGTTAGTATTTGGAGAATGAACAGCCCAATAGCCTCTGGCCTGAGCTTGGCCCTGTGTTTGGGCCTTGGTTTGGGCCTGGGTGGGCCTGGGTTTGGGCCTGGGTTTGGACTCGGGCCTGGGTTTGGGCCTTGGTGGGCCTGGGTTTGGGCCTGGGTTTGGACCGTGCCCTGGGTTTGGGCCTGGGTTTGTACCGTGCCCTGGGTTTGGATTAAGAGTGTAGCTCTGTGTAGCTACAAGGCAAACGTGGGGCAGCTAACACAGGCCTTTGTTCTTAGCCAATCAGAGGCAGCTGTGTAAGCCCAGTTCGACAGGGTGGGATAGTGGGGGTCATCTTTACGGATGCTGCTGTAGGCCTTAAGCCCATCCTGCTGCTGGAGCCTGAGGGCCCGGGCACAGGGGGCATGATCCCACAACAGCCACCCAGACACTGGCTAGAATGGCCTTCCTGCCCCCTAAAATAGTCTCCAATGTTTAGTCTTGGATTAATCTGGCCCTCTCTCTATGTCATTGTTATCTAATACACGTAAATATACATGTACACGTGGACACACTTCTGGTCACAGGATGAACTGAGTAACTGGAGTTGGCCTTTGTGTGTTTGTTGGTTATCTCAGTCAAAGGCCGGGCCATCCTTTAAATGTCCCCACACCCTTCTCTACATATCCTCACACCCTCCTCTACATATCCCTACACCCTCCTCTACATATCTTCACACCCTCCTATATATATCCTCACACCCTCCTCTACATATCCTCACACCCTCCTCTACATATCCTCACACCCTCTACATATCCCTACACCCTTCTCTACATATCCCTACACCCTTCTCTACATATCCCTACACCCTCCTCTTCATATCCCCACACCCTCCTCTACATATCCTCACACCCCCCTCTACATATCCTCACACCCTCCTCTACATATCCTCACACCCTCTACATATCCTCACACCCTCCTCTACATATCCTCACACCCTTCTCTACATATCCCCACACCAACCTCTACATATCCTCACACCCTTAACATATCCCTACACCCTCCTCTACATATCCTCACACCCTCCTCTACATATCCTCACACCCTCCTCTACATATCCCCACACCCTTCTTTACATGTCCCCACACCCTCCTCTACATATGCTCACACCCTCCTCTACATATCCTCACGCCCTTCTTTATATGTCCCCACACCCTCCTCTACATATCCTCACACCCTCCTCTACATATCCTCACACCCTCTACATATCCCTACACCCTCTTCTACATATCCCTACACCCTCCTCTACATATCCCTACACCCTCCTCTACATATCCTCATACCCTCCTCTACATATCCTCACACCCTTCTCTACATATCCCCACACCAACCTCTAAATATCCTCACACCCTTAACATATCCCTACACCCTCCTCTACATATACTCACACCCTCCTCTACATATCCTCACACCCTCCTCTACATATACCTACACCCTTCTTTACATATCCCCACACCAACCTCTCCATATCCTCACACCCTTAACATATCCCTACACCCTCCTCTACGTATCCTCACACCCTCCTCTACATATCCTCACACCCTCCTCTACATATCCTCACACCCTCTACCTATCCCTACACTCTCCTCTACACATCCCCACACCCTCCTCTACATATCCCCACACCCTTCTTTACATGTCCCCACACCCTCCTCTACATATCCTCACACCCTTCTTTACATGTCCCCACACCCTCCTCTACATATCCTCACACCCTCCTCTACATATCCCCACACCCTCTACATATCCCTACACCCTCCTCTACATATCCTCATACCCTCCTCTACATATCCTCACACCCTCCTCTACAAATCCCTACACCCTCCTCTACATATCCCTACACCCTCCTCTACATATCCTCATACCCTCTGCATATCGTCACACCCTCCTCTACATATCCCTACACCCTCCTCTACATATCCCTACACCCTCCTCTACATATCCTCACACCCTCCTCTACATATCCTCACACCCTCTACATATCCTCACACCCTCTACATATCCCTACACCCTCCTCTACATATCCCCACACCCTCCTCTACATATCCTCACACCCTCCTCTACATATCCCCACACCTTCCTCTACATATCCATACACCCTCTACATATCCCTACACCCTCCTCTACATATCCTCACACCCTTCTTTACATGTCCCTACACCCTCCTCGACATATCCTCACACCCTCTACATATCCACACACCCTCCTCTACATGTCCCTACACCCTCCTCTAAATATCCTCACACCCCCCTCTACATATCCCTACACCCTCCTCTACATATCCCTACACCCTCCTCTACATATCCCTACACCCTCTACATATCCATACACCACCCTCTACATATCCCTACACCCTTCTCTACATATCCTCACACCCTGCTCTACATATCCTCACACCCTCTTCTACATATCCCCACACCCTCCTCTACATATCCTCACACCCTCCTCTACATATACCTACACCCTTCTTTACATATCCCCACACCAACCTCTCCATATCCTCACACCCTTAACATATCCCTACACCCTCCTCTACGTATCCTCACACCCTCCTCTACATATCCTCACACCCTCCTCTACATATCCTCACACCCTCTACCTATCCCTACACTCTCCTCTACACATCCCCACACCCTCCTCTACATATCCCCACACCCTTCTTTACATGTCCCCACACCCTCCTCTACATATCCTCACACCCTTCTTTACATGTCCCCACACCCTCCTCTACATATCCTCACACCCTCCTCTACATATCCCCACACCCTCTACATATCCCTACACCCTCCTCTACATATCCTCATACCCTCCTCTACATATCCTCACACCCTCCTCTACAAATCCCTACACCCTCCTCTACATATCCCTACACCCTCCTCTACATATCCTCATACCCTCCTCTGCATATCGTCACACCCTCCTCTACATATCCCTACACCCTCCTCTACATATCCCTACACCCTCCTCTACATATCCTCACACCCTCCTCTACATATCCTCACACCCTCTACATATCCTCACACCCTCTACATATCCCTACACCCTCCTCTACATATCCCCACACCCTCCTCTACATATCCTCACACCCTCCTCTACATATCCCCACACCTTCCTCTACATATCCATACACCCTCTACATATCCCTACACCCTCCTCTACATATCCTCACACCCTTCTTTACATGTCCCTACACCCTCCTCGACATATCCTCACACCCTCTACATATCCACACACCCTCCTCTACATGTCCCTACACCCTCCTCTAAATATCCTCACACCCCCCTCTACATATCCCTACACCCTCCTCTACATATCCCTACACCCTCCTCTACATATCCCTACACCCTCTACATATCCATACACCACCCTCTACATATCCCTACACCCTTCTCTACATATCCTCACACCCTCCTCTACATATCCTCACACCCTCTTCTACATATCCCCACACCCTCCTCTACATATCCTCACACAATCCTCTACATATCCCTACACCCTCCTCTACATATCACTAAACCCTCCTCTACATATCCCTACACCCTCCTCTACATATCCCTACACCCTCCTCTACATATGCTCATACCCTCTTCTACATATCCTCACACCCTCCTCTACATATCCCTACACCCTCATATACATATCCTCACACCCTCTACATATCCCTACACCCTCCTCTACATATGCTCACACCCTCCTCTACATATCCTCACGCCCTTCTTTATATGTCCCCACACCCTCCTCTACATATCCTCACACCCTCCTCTACATATCCTCACACCCTCTACATATCCCTACACCCTCTTCTACATATCCCTACACCCTCCTCTACATATCCCTACACCCTCCTCTACATATCCTCATACCCTCCTCTACATATCCTCACACCCTTCTCTACATATCCCCACACCAACCTCTAAATATCCTCACACCCTTAACATATCCCTACACCCTCCTCTACATATACTCACACCCTCCTCTACATATCCTCACACCCTCCTCTACATATACCTACACCCTTCTTTACATATCCCCACACCAACCTCTCCATATCCTCACACCCTTAACATATCCCTACACCCTCCTCTACGTATCCTCACACCCTCCTCTACATATCCTCACACCCTCCTCTACATATCCTCACACCCTCTACCTATCCCTACACTCTCCTCTACACATCCCCACACCCTCCTCTACATATCCCCACACCCTTCTTTACATGTCCCCACACCCTCCTCTACATATCCTCACACCCTTCTTTACATGTCCCCACACCCTCCTCTACATATCCTCACACCCTCCTCTACATATCCCCACACCCTCTACATATCCCTACACCCTCCTCTACATATCCTCATACCCTCCTCTACATATCCTCACACCCTCCTCTACAAATCCCTACACCCTCCTCTACATATCCCTACACCCTCCTCTACATATCCTCATACCCTCCTCTGCATATTGTCACACCCTCCTCTACATATCCCTACACCCTCCTCTACATATCCCTACACCCTCCTCTACATATCCTCACACCCTCCTCTACATATCCTCACACCCTCTACATATCCTCACACCCTCTACATATCCCTACACCCTCCTCTACATATCCCCACACCCTCCTCTACATATCCTCACACCCTCCTCTACATATCCCCACACCTTCCTCTACATATCCATACACCCTCTACATATCCCTACACCCTCCTCTACATATCCTCACACCCTTCTTTACATGTCCCTACACCCTCCTCGACATATCCTCACACCCTCTACATATCCACACACCCTCCTCTACATGTCCCTACACCCTCCTCTAAATATCCTCACACCCCCCTCTACATATCCCTACACCCTCCTCTACATATCCCTACACCCTCCTCTACATATCCCTACACCCTCTACATATCCATACACCACCCTCTACATATCCCTACACCCTTCTCTACATATCCTCACACCCTCCTCTACATATCCTCACACCCTCTTCTACATATCCCCACACCCTCCTCTACATATCCTCACACAATCCTCTACATATCCCTACACCCTCCTCTACATATCACTAAACCCTCCTCTACATATCCCTACACCCTCCTCTACATATCCCTACACCCTCCTCTACATATGCTCATACCCTCTTCTACATATCCTCACACCCTCCTCTACATATCCCTACACCCTCATATACATATCCTCACACCCTCTACATATCCCTACACCCTCCTCTACATATCCCCACACCCTCCTCTACATATCCCCACACCCTCCTCTATATATCCTCACACCCTACTCTACATATCCTCACACCCTCTACATATCCTCACACCCTCCTCTACATATCCCTACACCCTTCTCTACAAATCCCCACACCAACCTCTACATATCCTCAGACCCTTAACATATCCCTACACCCTCCTCTACATATACTCTCACCCTCCTCTACATATCCTCACACCCTCCTCTACATATCCTCACACCCTCTACCTATCCCTACACTCTCCTCTACGTATCCTCACACCCTCCTCTACATATGCTCATACCCTCTTCTACATATCCTCACACCCTCCTCTACATATCCCTACACCCTGATATACATATCCTCACACCCTCTACCTATCCCTACACTCTCCTCTACACATCCCCACACCCTCCTCTACATATCCCCACACCCTTCTTTACATGTCCCCACACCCTCCTCTACATATCCTCACACCCTCCTCTACATATCCTCACACCCTTTTTTACATGTCCCCACACCCTCCTGTACATATCCTCACACCCTCCTCTACATATCCCCACACTCTCTACATATCCCCACACCCTCCTCTACATATCCCCACACCCTCCTCTACATATCCTCACACCCTCCTCTACATATCCCCACACCTTCCTCTACATATCCATACACCCTCTACATATCCCTACACCCTCCTCTACATATCCTCACACCCTCTACATATCCTTACACCCTCCTCTACATATCCCCACACCAACCTCTACATATCCTCACACCCTCAACATATCCCTACACCCTCCTCTACATATCCTCACACCCTTCTTTACATGTCCCTACACCCTCCTCGACATATCCTCACACCCTCCTCTACATATCCTCACACCCTCCTCTACATATCCTCACACCCTCCTTTACATGTCCCCACACCCTCCTTTACATATCCTCACACCCTCCTCTACATATCCTCACACCCTCTACATATCCCTACACCCTCCTCTACATATCCCCACACCCTCCTCTACATATCCTCACACCCTCCTCTACATATCCTCACACCCTCCTCTACATATCCTCACACCCTCCTCTACATATCCTCACACCCTCTACATATCCCTACACCCTCCTCTACATATCCTCACACACTCCTCTACATATCCTCACACCCTCCTCTACATATCCTCACACCCTCCTCTACATATCCCTACACCCTCCTCTACATATCCTCACACCCTCCTCTACATATCCTCACACCCTCTACATATCCTCACACCCTCTACATATCCCTACACCCTCCTCTACATATCCCCACACCCTCCTCTACATATCCTCACACCCTCCTCTACATATCCCTACACCCTCCTCTACATATCCTCACACCCTCCTCTACATATCCTCACACCCTCCTCTACATATCCCTACACCCTCCTCTACATATCCTCACACCCTCCTCTACATATGCTCATACGCTCTTCTACATATCCTCACACCCTCCTCTACATATCCCTACACCCTCATATGCATATCCTCACACCCTCTACCTATCCCTACACTCTCCTCTACACATCCCCACACCCTCCTCTACATATCCCCACACCCTTCTTTACATGTCCCCACACCCTCCTCTACATATCCTTACACCCTCCTCTACATATCCTCACACTCTTCTTTACATGTCCCCACACCCTCCTCTACATATCCTCACACCCTCCTCTACATATCCCCACACCCTCTACATATCCCTACACCCTCCTCTACATATCCCCACACCCTCCTCTACATATCCTCACACCCTCCTCTACATATCCCCACACCTTCCTCTACATATCCATACACCCTCTACATATCCCTACACCCTCCTCTACATATCCCCACACCCTCTACATATCCCTACACCCTCCTCTAAATATCCCCACACCCTCCTCTACATATCCTCACACCCTCCTCTACATATCCCCACACCTTCCTCTACATATCCATACACCCTCTACATATCCCCACACCCTCCTCTACATATCCTTACACCAACCTCTACATATCCTCACACCCTCAACATATCCCTACACCCTCCTCTACATATCCTCACACCCTTCTTTACATGTCCCTACACCCTCCTCGACATATCCTCACACCCTCTACATATCCACACACCCTCCTCTACATGTCCCTACACCCCCCTCTAAATATCCTCACACCCCCCTCTACATATCCCTACACCCTCCTCTACATATCCCTACACCCTCCTCTGCATATCCCTACACCCTCTACATATCCATACACCACCCTCTACATATCCCTACACCCTTCTCTACATATCCTCACACCCTCCTCTACATATCCTCACACCCTCTTCTACATATCCCCACACCCTCCTCTACATATCCTCACACAATCCTCTACATATCCCTACACCCTCCTCTACATATCACTAAACCCTCCTCTACATATCCCTACACCCTCCTCTACATATCCCTACACCCTCCTCTACATATGCTCATACCCTCTTCTACATATCCTCACACCCTCCTCTACATATCCCTACACCCTCATATACATATCCTCACACCCTCTACATATCCCTACACCCTCCTCTACATATCCTCACACCCTCCTCTACATTTCCTCACACCCTCCTCTACATATCCCTACACCCTCCTCTACATATCCCTACACCCTCCTCTACATATCCCTACACCCTCCTCTACATATCCCCACACCCTCCTCTACATATCCCCACACCCTCCTCTATATATTCTCACACCCTACTCTACATATCCTCACACCCTCCTCTACATATCCTCACACCCTCCTCTACATATCCCTACACCCTTCTCTACATATCCCCACACCAACCTCTACATATCCTCACACCCTTAACATATCCCTACACCCTCCTCTTCATATACTCACACCCTCCTCTACATATCCTCACACCCTCATATACATATCCTCACACCCTCTACCTATCCCTACACTCTCCTCTACATATCCTCACACCCTCCTCTACATATCCCCACACCCTTCTTTACATGTCCCCACACCCTCCTCTACATATCCTCACACCCTTCTTTACATGTCCCCACACCCTCCTCTACATATCCTCACACCCTCCTCTACATATCCCTACACCCTCCTCTACATATCCTCATACCCTCCTCTACATATCCTCACACCATCCTCTACAAATCCCTACAACCTCCTCTACATATCCCCACACCCTCCTCTGCATATCCTCACACCCTCCTCAACATATCCCTACACCCTTCTCTACATATCCCCACACCAACCTCTACATATCCTCACACCCTCCTCTACATATTCTCACACCCTTCTTTACATGTCCCCACACCCTCCTTTACATATCCTCACACCCTCGTCTACATATCCTCACACCCTCTACATATCCTCACACCCTCCTCTACATATCCCTACACCCTCATATACATATCCTCACACCCTCTACATATCCCTACACCCTCCTCTACATATCCCCACACTCTCCTCTACATATCCTCACACCCTCCTCTACATATCCCTACATCCTCCTCTACATATCCCTACACCCTCCTCTACATATCCCCACACCCTCCTCTACATATCCCTACACCCTCCTCTACATATCCTCACACCCTCTACCTATCCCTAAACTCTCCTCTACACATCCCCACACCCTCCTCTACATATCCCCACACCCTTCTTTACATGTCCCCACACCCTCCTCTACATATCCTCACACCCTCCTCTACATATCCTCACACCCTTCTTTACATGTCCCCACACCCTCCTCTACATATCCTCACACCCTCGTCTACATATCCTCACACCCTCTACATATCCTCACACCCTCCTCTACATATCCCTACACCCTCATATACATATCCTCACACCCTCTACATATCCCTACACCCTCCTCTACATATCCCCACACTCTCCTCTACATATCCTCACACCCTCCTCTACATATCCCTAAACCCTCCTCTACATATCCCTACACCCTCCTCTACATATCCCCACACCCTCCTCTACATATCCCTACACCCTCCTCTACATATCCTCACACCCTCTACCTATCCCTACACTCTCCTCTACACATCCCCACACCCTCCTCTACATATCCCCACACCCTTCTTTACATGTCCCCACACCCTCCTCTACATATCCTCACACCCTCCTCTACATATCCTCACACCCTTCTTTACATGTCCCCACACCCTCCTCTACATATCCTCACACCCTCCTCTACATATCCCCACACCCTCTACATATCCTACACCCTCCTCTACATATCCCCACACCCTCCTCTACATATCCTCACACCCTCCTTTACATATCCCCACACCTTCCTCTACATATCCATACACCCTCTACATATCCCTACACCCTCCTCTACATATCCTCACACCCTTCTTTACATGTCCCTACACCCTCCTCGACATATCCTCACACCCTCTACATATCCACACACCCTCCTCTACATGTCCCTACACCCTCCTCTACATATCCTCACACCCCCCACTACATATCCCTACACCCTCCTCTACATATCCCTACACCCTCCTCTACATATCCTCACACCCTCTACCTATCCCTACACTCTCCTCTACATATCCTCACACCCTCCTCTACATATCCCCACACCCTTCTTTACATGTCCCCACACCCTCCTCTACATATCCTCACACCCTCCTCTACATATCCTCACACCCTTCTTTACATGTCCCCACACCCTCCTCTACATATCCTCACACCCTCCTCTACATATCCTCACACCCTCTTCTACATATCCCCACACCCTCTTCTACATATCCCCACACCCTCCTCTACATATCCTCACACAATCCTCTACATATCCCTACACCCTCCTCTACATATCACTAAACCCTCCTCTACATATCCCTACACCCTCCTCTACATATGCTCATACCCTCTTCTACATATCCCCACACCCTCCTTTACATATCCTCACACCCTCGTCTACATATCCTCACACCCTCTACAGTTCCCTACACCCTCCTCTACATATCCTCACACCCTCCTCTACATATCCTCACACCCTTCTTTACATGTCCCCACACCCTCCTCTACATATCCTCACACCCTCCTCTACATATCCCTACACCCTCATGTACAAATCCTCACACCCTCTACATATCCCTACACCCTCCTCTACATATCCCCACACCATCCTCTACATATCCTCACACCCTCCTCTACATATCCCCACACCCTCCTCTACATATCCTCACACCCTCTACATATCCCTACACCCTCCTCTACATATCCCCACACCCTCTTCTACATATCCCCACACCCTCCTCTACATATCCCCACACCCTCCTCTACATATCCTCACAACCTCCTCTACATATCCTGACACCCTTCTTTACATGTCCCCACACCCTCCTCTACATATCCTCACACCCTCCTCTACATATCCTCACACCCTCCTCTACATATCCTCACACCCTCCTCTACATATCCCTACACCCTCCTCTACATATCCTCACACCCTCTACATATCCCTACACCCTCCTCTACATATCCTCACACCCTCTACATATCCCCACACCCTCCTCTACATGTCCCTACACCCTCCTCTACATATCCCTACACCCTCCTCTACATATCCTCATACCCTCCTCTACATTTCCTCACACCCTCCTCTACATATCCTCACACCCTCCTCTACATATCCTCACACCCTCCTCTACATATCCTCACACCCTCTACATATCCCTACACCCTTCTCTACATATCCCCACACCCTCCTCTACATATCATCACACCTTCCTCTACATATCCATCACCCTCTACATATCCCCACACCCTCCTCTACATGTCCCTACACCCTCCTCTACATATCCCTACACCCTCCTCTACATATCCCCACACCCTCCTCTACATATCCTCACACCCTTCTTTACATGTCCCCACACCCTCCTCTACATTTCCTCACACCCTCCTCTACATATCCCTACACCCTCCTCTACATATCCTCACACCCTCTACATATCCCTACACCCTCCTCTACATATCCCCACACTCTCCTCTACATATCCCCACACCCTTCTTTACATGTCCCCACACCCTCCTCTACATATCCTCACACCCTCTACATATCCTCACACCCTCTACATATCCCTACACCCTCCTCTACATATCCCCACACCCTCCTCTACATATCCTCACACCCTCCTCTACATATCCCTACACCCTCATATACATATCCTCACACCCTCTACATATCCCTACACCCTCCTCTACATATCCCCACGCTCTCCTCTACATATCCTCACACCCTCCTCTACATATCCCTAAACCCTCCTCTACATATCCCTACACCCTCCTCTACATATCCCCACACCCTCCTCTACATATCCCTACACCCTCCTCTACATATCCTCACACCCTCTACCTATCCCTACACTCTCCTCTACACATCCCCACACCCTCCTCTACATATCCCCACACCCTTCTTTACATGTCCCCACACCCTCCTCTACATATCCTCACACCCTCCTCTACATATCCTCACACCCTTCTTTACATGTCCCCACACCCTCCTCTACATATCCTCACACCCTCCTCTACATATCCCCACACCCTCTACATATCCTACACCCTCCTCTACATATCCCCACACCCTCCTCTACATATCCTCACACCCTCCTTTACATATCCCCACACCTTCCTCTACATATCCATACACCCTCTACATATCCCTACACCCTCCTCTACATATCCTCACACCCTTCTTTACATGTCCCTACACCCTCCTCGACATATCCTCACACCCTCTACATATCCACACACCCTCCTCTACATGTCCCTACACCCTCCTCTACATATCCTCACACCCCCCACTACATATCCCTACACCCTCCTCTACATATCCCTACACCCTCCTCTACATATCCTCACACCCTCTACCTATCCCTACACTCTCCTCTACATATCCTCACACCCTCCTCTACATATCCCCACACCCTTCTTTACATGTCCCCACACCCTCCTCTACATATCCTCACACCCTCCTCTACATATCCTCACACCCTTCTTTACATGTCCCCACACCCTCCTCTACATATCCTCACACCCTCCTCTACATATCCTCACACCCTCTTCTACATATCCCCACACCCTCTTCTACATATCCCCACACCCTCCTCTACATATCCTCACACAATCCTCTACATATCCCTACACCCTCCTCTACATATCACTAAACCCTCCTCTACATATCCCTACACCCTCCTCTACATATGCTCATACCCTCTTCTACATATCCCCACACCCTCCTTTACATATCCTCACACCCTCGTCTACATATCCTCACACCCTCTACAGTTCCCTACACCCTCCTCTACATATCCTCACACCCTCCTCTACATATCCTCACACCCTTCTTTACATGTCCCCACACCCTCCTCTACATATCCTCACACCCTCCTCTACATATCCCTACACCCTCATGTACAAATCCTCACACCCTCTACATATCCCTACACCCTCCTCTACATATCCCCACACCATCCTCTACATATCCTCACACCCTCCTCTACATATCCCCACACCCTCCTCTACATATCCTCACACCCTCTACATATCCCTACACCCTCCTCTACATATCCCCACACCCTCTTCTACATATCCCCACACCCTCCTCTACATATCCCCACACCCTCCTCTACATATCCTCACACCCTCCTCTACAAATCCTGACACCCTTCTTTACATGTCCCCACACCCTCCTCTACATATCCTCACACCCTCCTCTACATATCCTCACACCCTCCTCTACATATCCTCACACCCTCCTCTACATATCCCTACACCCTCCTCTACATATCCTCACACCCTCTACATATCCCTACACCCTCCTCTACATATCCTCACACCCTCTACATATCCCCACACCCTCCTCTACATGTCCCTACACCCTCCTCTACATATCCCTACACCCTCCTCTACATATCCTCATACCCTCCTCTACATTTCCTCACACCCTCCTCTACATATCCTCACACCCTCCTCTACATATCCTCACACCCTCCTCTACATATCCTCACACCCTCTACATATCCCTACACCCTTCTCTACATATCCCCACACCCTCCTCTACATATCATCACACCTTCCTCTACATATCCATCACCCTCTACATATCCCCACACCCTCCTCTACATGTCCCTACACCCTCCTCTACATATCCCTACACCCTCCTCTACATATCCCTACACCCTCCTCTACATATCCTCACACCCTTCTTTACATGTCCCCACACCCTCCTCTACATTTCCTCACACCCTCCTCTACATATCCCTACACCCTCCTCTACATATCCTCACACCCTCTACATATCCCTACACCCTCCTCTACATATCCCCACACTCTCCTCTACATATCCCCACACCCTTCTTTACATGTCCCCACACCCTCCTCTACATATCCTCACACCCTCTACATATCCTCACACCCTCTACATATCCCTACACCCTCCTCTACATATCCCCACACCCTCCTCTACATATCCTCACACCCTCCTCTACATAACCCCACACCCTCCTCTACACATCCCCACACCCTCTACATATCCCTACACCCTCCTCTACATATCCCCACACCCTCCTCTACATATCCCCACACCCTCCTCTACATATCCTCACACCCTTCTTTACATGTCCCCACACCCTCCTCTACATTTCCTCACACCCTCCTCTACATATCCCTACACCCTCCTCTACATATCATCACACCCTCTACATATCCCTACACCCTCCTCTACATATCCCCACACTCTCCTCTACATATCCCCACACCCTTCTTTACATGTCCCCACACCCTCCTCTACATATCCTCACACCCTTCTTTACATGTCCCCACACCCTCCTCTACATTTCCTCACACCCTCCTCTACATATCCCTACACCCTCCTCTACATATCATCACACCCTCTACATATCCCTACACCCTCCTCTACATATCCCCACACTCTCCTCTACATATCCCCACACCCTTCTTTACATGTCCCCACACCCTCCTCTACATATCCCCACACCCTCCTCTACATATCCCCACACCCTCCTCTACATATCCTCACACCCTTCTTTACATGTCCCCACACCCTCCTCTACATATCCTCACACCCTCCTCTACATATCCCTACACCCTCCTCTACATATCATCACACCCTCTACATATCCCTACACCCTCCTCTACATATCCCCACACTCTCCTCTACATATCCCCACACCCTTCTTTACATGTCCCCACACCCTCCTCTACATATCCTCACACCCTCCTCTACATATCCTCACACCCTCTACATATCCCCACACCCTCCTCTACATATCCCTACACCCTCCTCTACATATCCTCACACCCTCCTCTACATATCCTCACACCCTCTACATATCCCTACACCCTCCTCTACATATCCTCACACCCTCTACATATCCCTACACCCTCCTCTACATATCCCCACACCCTCCTCTACATATCCCCACACCCTTCTTTACATGTCCCCACACCCTCCTCTACATATCCTCACACCCTCCTCTACATATCCTCACACCCTCCTCTACATATCCCTACACCCTCCTCTACATATCCTCACACCCTCTACATATCCCTACACCCTCCTCTACATATCCTCACACCCTCTACATATCCCCACACCCTCCTCTACATGTCCCTACACCCTCCTCTACATATCCCTACACCCTCCTCTACATATCCTCATACCCTCCTCTACATATCCTCACACCCTCCTCTACATATCCTCACACCCTCCTCTACATATCCTCACACCCTCCTCTACATATCCTCACACCCTCTACATATCCCTACACCCTTCTCTACATATCCCCACACCCTCCTCTACATATCATCACACCTTCCTCTACATATCCATCACCCTCTACATATCCCCACACCCTCCTCTACATGTCCCTACACCCTCCTCTACATATCCCTACACCCTCCTCTACATATCCCCACACCCTCCTCTACATATCCCCACACCCTCCTCTACATATCCTCACACCCTTCTTTACATGTCCCCACACCCTCCTCTACATTTCCTCACACCCTCCTCTACATATCCCTACACCCTCCTCTACATATCCTCACACCCTCTACATATCCCTACACCCTCCTCTACATATCCCCACACTCTCCTCTACATATCCCCACACCCTTCTTTACATGTCCCCACACCCTCCTCTACATATCCTCACACCCTCCTCTACATATCCCCACACCCTCCTCTACATATCCTCACACCCTTCTTTACATGTCCCCACACCCTCCTCTACATTTCCTCACACCCTCCTCTACATATCCCTACACCCTCCTCTACATATCATCACACCCTCTACATATCCCTACACCCTCCTCTACATATCCCCACACTCTCCTCTACATATCCCCACACCCTTCTTTACATGTCCCCACACCCTCCTCTACATATCCTCACACCCTTCTTTACATGTCCCCACACCCTCCTCTACATTTCCTCACACCCTCCTCTACATATCCCTACACCCTCCTCTACATATCATCACACCCTCTACATATCCCTACACCCTCCTCTACATATCCCCACACTCTCCTCTACATATCCCCACACCCTTCTTTACATGTCCCCACACCCTCCTCTACATATCCCCACACCCTCCTCTACATATCCCCACACCCTCCTCTACATATCCTCACACCCTTCTTTACATGTCCCCACACCCTCCTCTACATATCCCTACACCCTCCTCTACATATCATCACACCCTCTACATATCCCTACACCCTCCTCTACATATCCCCACACTCTCCTCTACATATCCCCACACCCTTCTTTACATGTCCCCACACCCTCCTCTACATATCCTCACACCCTCCTCTACATATCCTCACACCCTCTACATATCCCCACACCCTCCTCTACATATCCCTACACCCTCCTCTACATATCCTCACACCCTCCTCTACATATCCTCACACCCTCTACATATCCCTACACCCTCCTCTACATATCCTCACACCCTCTACATATCCCTACACCCTCCTCTACATATCCCCACACCCTCCTCTACATATCCCCACACCCTTCTTTACATGTCCCCACACCCTCCTCTACATATCCTCACACCCTCCTCTACATATCCTCACACCCTCCTCTACATATCCCTACACCCTCCTCTACATATCCTCACACCCTCTACATATCCCTACACCCTCCTCTACATATCCTCACACCCTCTACATATCCCCACACCCTCCTCTACATGTCCCTACACCCTCCTCTACATATCCCTACACCCTCCTCTACATATCCTCATACCCTCCTCTACATATCCTCACACCCTCCTCTACATATCCTCACACCCTCCTCTACATATCCTCACACCCTCCTCTACATATCCTCACACCCTCTACATATCCCTACACCCTTCTCTACATATCCCCACACCCTCCTCTACATATCATCACACCTTCCTCTACATATCCATCACCCTCTACATATCCCCACACCCTCCTCTACATGTCCCTACACCCTCCTCTACATATCCCTACACCCTCCTCTACATATCCCCACACCCTCCTCTACATATCCCCACACCCTCCTCTACATATCCTCACACCCTTCTTTACATGTCCCCACACCCTCCTCTACATTTCCTCACACCCTCCTCTACATATCCCTACACCCTCCTCTACATATCCTCACACCCTCTACATATCCCTACACCCTCCTCTACATATCCCCACACTCTCCTCTACATATCCCCACACCCTTCTTTACATGTCCCCACACCCTCCTCTACATATCCTCACACCCTCCTCTACATATCCTCACACCCTCTACATATCCTCACACCCTCCTCTACATATCCCTACACCCTCCTCTACATATCCTCACACCCTCCTCTACATATCCTCACACCCTCTACATATCCCTACACCCTCCTCTACATATCCTCACACCCTCTACATATCCCTACACCCTCCTCTACATATCCCCACACCCTCCTCTACATATCCCCACACCCTTCTTTACATGTCCCCACACCCTCCTCTACATATCCTCACACCCTCCTCTACATATCCTCACACCCTCTACATATCCTCACACCCTCTACATATCCCTACACCCTCCTCTATATATCCCCACACCCTCCTCTACATATCCTCACACCCTCCTCTACATAACCCCACACCCTCCTCTACATATCCCCACACCCTCTACATATCCCTACACCCTCCTCTGCATATCCTCACACCCTCCTCTACATATCCTCACACCCTCTACATATCCCTACACCCTCCTCTACATATCCCCACACCCTCCTCTACATATCCCCACACCCTTCTTTACATGTCCCCACATCCTCCTCTACATATCCTCACACCCTCTACATATCCCTACACCCTCCTCTACATATCCCCACACCCTCCTCTACATATCCTCACACCCTCCTCTACATAACCCCAGACCCTCCTCTACACATCCCCACACCCTCTACATATCCCTACACCCTCCTCTACATATCCCCACACCCTCCTCTACATATCCCCACACCCTCCTCTACATATCCTCACACCCTTCTTTACATGTCCCCACACCCTCCTCTACATTTCCTCACACCCTCCTCTACATATCCCTACACCCTCCTCTACATATCCTCACACCCTCTACATATCCCTACACCCTCCTCTACATATCCCCACACTCTCCTCTACATATCCCCACACCCTTCTTTACATGTCCCCACACCCTCCTCTACATATCCTCACACCCTCCTCTACATATCCTCACACCCTCTACATATCCCCACACCCTCCTCTACATATCCCTACACCCTCCTCTACATATCCTCACACCCTCCTCTACATATCCTCACACCCTCTACATATCCCTACACCCTCCTCTACATATCCTCACACCCTCTACATATCCCTACACCCTCCTCTACATATCCCCACACCCTCCTCTACATATCCCCACACCCTTCTTTACATGTCCCCACACCCTCCTCTACATATCCTCACACCCTCCTCTACATATCCTCACACCCTCTACATATCCTCACACCCTCTACATATCCCTACACCCTCCTCTACATATCCCCACACCCTCCTCTACATATCCTCACACCCTCCTCTACATAACCCCACACCCTCCTCTACATATCCCCACACCCTCTACATATCCCTACACCCTCCTCTACATATCCTCACACCCTCCTCTACATATCCTCACACCCTCTACATATCCCTACACCCTCCTCTACATATCCCCACACCCTCCTCTACATATCCCCACACCCTTCTTTACATGTCCCCACACCCTCCTCTACATATCCTCACACCCTCTACATATCCTCACACCCTCTACATATCCCTACACCCTCCTCTACATATCCCCACACCCTCCTCTACATATCCTCACACCCTCCTCTACATAACCCCACACCCTCCTCTACACATCCCCACACCCTCTACATATCCCTACACCCTCCTCTACATATCCTCACACCCTTCTCTACATATCCTCACACCCTCTACATATCCCTACACCCTCCTCTACATATCCCCACACCCGCCTCTACATATCCCCACACCCTTCTTTACATGTCCCCACACCCTCCTCTACATATTCTCACACCCTCCTCTACATATCCTCACACCCTCCTCTACAAAGCCTCACACCCTCTACATATCCCTACACTCTCCTCTACATATCCCCACACCCTCCTCTACATATCCTCACACCCTCCTCTACATATCCTCACACCCTCCTCTACATATCCTCATACCCTCTACATATCCCTACACCCTCCTCTACATATCCTCACACCCTCCTCTACATATCCTCACACCCTCTACATATCCCTACACCCTCCTCTACATATCCCCACACCCTCCTCTACATATCCTCACACCCTCCTCTACATATCCTCACACCCTCCTCTACATATCCTCACACCCTCCTCTACATATCCTCACACCCTCCTCTACATATCCTCACACCGTCCTCTACATATCCTCACACCCTTCTTTACATGTCCCCACACCCTCCTTTACATATCCTCACACCCTCCTCTACATATCCTCACACCCTCTACATATCCCTACACCCGCCTCTACATATCCCCACACCCTCCTCTACATATCCTCACACCCTCCTCTACATATCCTCACACCCTCCTCTACATATCCTCACACCCTCCTCTACATATCCTCACACCCTCTACATATCCCTACACCCTCCTCTACATATCCTCACACCCTCCTCTACATATCCTCACACCCTCCTCTACATATCCTCACACCCTCCTCTACATATCCCTACACCCTCCTCTACATATCCTCACACCCTCCTCTACATATCCTCACACCCTCCTCTACATATCCTCACACCCTCCTCTACATATCCCCACACCGCTCTGAGATAGCAGGGTTACAGGAAATTGCATCCCACTGTAATGAAAAGCCACATCTCAGGACTCAGCTGGGGAGGAAAAGAGAGCAAAACGAATCAGACTAAGTGACCTCACCAGAGAAGAGAACATGTTGTGAGAACTCTGCTTTTTCCAGAGAAGAGAAAGACCTTGGGGTACTGAAGTGGTTGAATAAAGAATAAACTGTTTAGAATGACGCTGCACATTGTAGAATATAAAGCAGCTGCAAATAGGAAAGTTGTGATGCCCACTCCACTCCATGCATTTGAAGACCTTTCAACAAACACATCAACCTAACCTCTATGCTGTGACAGCTTAAAAACATCAGTATTTCATGGAATGTGGCCGATGCTCGAGGAGGAGTAAAATAATCCACTGTTTTTATCCTTTCTTTTGTGTTTCAGTTAGAAAATAGAGGACTCTGTCAGTATAGCATGCCAGACTCCGTCTGTATCGTTTGCCAGACTCCGTCAGTATCGTTTGCCAGACTCCGTCAGTATTGTTTGCCAGACTCCGTCAGTATTGTTTGCCAGACTCCGTCAGTATTGTTTGCCAGACTCCGTCTGTAAGGGCAGTATACTCCCCAGTAAGGGGTGTATACTGCATCTTTAATCCTAGCTCTGTGACTCTATTCTCCAGTAAGGGGTGTATACTGCATCTTTAATCCTAGCTCTGTGACTCTATTCTCCAGTAAGGGGTGTATACTGCATCTTTAATCCTAGCTCTGTGACTCTATTCTCCAGTAAGGGGTGTATACTGCATCTTTAATCCTAGCTCTGTGACTCTATTCTCCAGTAAGGGGAGTATACTGCATCTTTAATCCTAGCTCTGTGACTCTATTCTCCAGTAAGGGGTGTATACTGCATCTTTAATCCTAGCTCTGTGACTCTATTCTCCAGTAAGGGGTGTATACTGCATCTTTAATCCTAGCTCTGTGACTCTATTCTCCAGTAAGGGGAGTATACTGCATCTTTAATCCTATCTCTGTGACTCCATTCTCAGTAAGGGAGTATACTGCATCTTTAATCCTAGTTCTGTGACTCTATTCTCCAGTAAGGGGAGTATACTGCATCTTTAATCCTATCTCTGTGACTCTATTCTCAGTAAAGGGAGTATACTGCATCTTTAATCCTATCTCTGTGACTCTATTCTCAGTAAGGGGAGTATACTGCATCTTTAATCCTAGTTCTGTGACTCTATTCTCCAGTAAGGGGAGTATACTGCATCTTTAATCGTATCTCTGTGACTCTATTCTCAGTAAGGGGAGTATACTGCATCTTTAATCCTATCTCTGTGACTCTATTATCAGTAAGGGGAGTATACTGCATCTTTAATCCTATCTCTGTGACTCTATTCTCAGTAAGGGGAGTATACTGCATCTTTAATCCTATCTCTGTGACTCTATTCTCAGTAAGGATAGTATACTGCATCTTTAATCCAATCTCTGTGACTCTATTCTCAGTAAGGGGAGTATACTGCATCTTTAATCCTATCTCTGTGACTCTATTCTCAGTAAGGGGAGTATACTGCATCTTTAATCCTATCTCTGTGACTCTATTCTCAGTAAGGGAGTATACTGCATCTTTAATCCTATCTCTGTGACTCTATTCTCAGTAAGGGGAGTATACTGCATCTTTAATCCAATCTCTGTGACTCTATTCTCAGTAAGGGGAGTATACTGCATCTTTAATCCTATCTCTGTGACTCTATTCTCAGTAAGGGGAGTATACTGCATCTTTAATCCTATCTCTGTGACTCTATTCTCAGTAAGGGGAGTATACTGCATCTTTAATCCTATCTCTGTGACTCTATTCTCCAGTAAGGGGAGTATACTGCATCTTTAATCCTATCTCTGTGACTCTATTCTCCAGTAAGGAGAGTATTCTGCATCTTTAATCCTATCTCTGTGACTCTATTCTCAGTAAGGGGAGTATACTGCATCTTTAATCCTATCTCTGTGACTCTATTCTCAGTAAAGGGAGTATACTGCATCTTTAATCCTATCTCTGTGACTCTATTCTCAGTAAAGGGAGTATACTGCATCTTTAATCCTATATCTGTGACTCTATTCTCAGTAAGGATAGTATACTGCATCTTTAATCCTATCTCTGTGACTCTATTCTCAGTAAAGGGAGTATACTGCATCTTTAATCCTATCTCTGTGACTCTATTCTCAGTGAGGGGAGTATACTGCATCTTTAATCCTAGCTCTGTGACTCTATTCTCAGTAAGGATAGTATACTGCATCTTTAATCCTATCTCTGTGACTCTATTCTCCAGTAAGGGGAGTATTCTGCATCTTTAATCCTATCTCTGTGACTCTATTCTCAGTAAGGGGAGTATACTGCATCTTTAATCCTAGCTCTGTGACTCTATTCTCCAGTAAGGGGAGTATACTGCATCTTTAATCCTAGCTCTGTGACTCTATTCTCCAGTAAGGGGAGTATTCTGCATCTTTAATCCTATCTCTGTGACTCTATTCTCCAGTAAGGGGAGTATACTGCATCTTTAATCCTAGCTCTGTGACTCTATTCTCCAGTAAGGGGAGTATACTGCATCTTTAATCCTATCTCTGTGGCTCTATTCTCAGTAAGGGGAGTATACTGCATCTTTAATCCTAGCTCTGTGACTATTCTCAGTAAGGAGAGTATACTGCATCTTTAATCCTAGCTCTGTGGCTCTATTCTCCAGTAAGGAGAGTATACTGCATCTTTAATCCTATCTCTGTGACTCTATTCTCAGTAAGGGGAGTATACTGCATCTTTAATCCTATCTCTGTGACTCTATTCTCAGTAAGGGGAGTATACTGCATCTTTAATCCTAGCTCTGTGACTCTATTCTCAGTAAGGGGAGTATACTGCATCTTTAATCCTATCTCTGTGACTCTATTCTCAGTAAGGGGAGTATACTGCATCTTTAATCCTATCTCTGTGACTCTATTCTCCAGTAAGGAGAGTATACTGCATCTTTAATCCTATCTCTGTGACTCTATTATCAGTAAGGGGAGTATACTGCATCTTTAATCCTAGCTCTGTGGCTCTATTCTCCAGTAAGGGGAGTATACTGCATCTTTAATCCTAGCTCTGTGACTCTATTCTCCAGTAAAGGGGTGTATACTGCATCTTTAATCCTAGCTCTGTGACTCTATTCTCCAGTAAGGGGAGTATACTGCATCTTTAATCCTAGCTCTGTGACTCTATTCTCAGTA